>NW_024883099.1:0-130639 GCF_019059575.1 Amphibalanus amphitrite | reverse complement strand
AGGCGCCTTACCCTAACTGGTTTGCTTCTGTAGTTTTTTTTTTATATTTCTCTTGAACGTATACCTTCGTTAATCTTTTGTACGATCCGGTCCCTTCTTTTGTAGAAGCAGTCACACAGTTCCGAAGTAGAGGTTCGGTATGATCATGAGACATGAAACTTCCAACGCAAGTCGATATCTGAGTGGAGTGAGGTACAAGAGCAGACATTGCCTGAAGATCTATTTGAACTGAATGGCTCGCTGGACAGATGCGAGGTCAAGAACGTTAATGATTGAATGACTCATAACCAGAAACCATCTTTTTTGTTTCTTAATTTTTAAGTTTTTATCAGTTCTGTGTAAGAACCTAACTCACAAATTATACTCCACCGGACATATATTGCCTGGACGTCATCCAAAGCCCGAATATAACCACATGCAAAACCTACCATTTTCCTTCATCTGCTTAGTTTCCCGCTGAACCATCTGGCTGCAACCGATTGCAACATTTAACCCTCGCATGTGTAGGGGGGGTCGGATGGACCCCCCCCCCCCCCATGGTTTTTCGCGAATAACTCGCGTAAAAAGCGGCCGATCGCGACGAAACTTTCAATGCCCTCACATTGATCAATTTTACACCTACCCTGAAAATTTCATGACCCTGACCCAAATGACCTTTGACCTGTGACCTCTTTTCCGAGACCATGTTTGGCCGGAATCGCGATTCGGCGTACGTCGGCTCGCATTAGCCGCGCGTTTGCAAGCTTTTCGTGGTTTCAAACGTTCAAACATGTGATGTGATGTTGCATTAGGGTGAATGTCAAGGTCACCTGAAGGTCAGGTCAGGTCATTGACCTTTGGTGACCTCGGGTGACCTCGGTTCACTTTTTCGAGTTTTACATGTTTCCAGGCTAGTTTTTGGAGCTGAATTCGAATTTAGCAACCATTTGAACATTTACGAAGTAGTTTTGGTGCCTTCGTAACATGTTACGAAGCTGTCAGAGGCGGTTGACACGTACTACGAATACCCGTCACGACGCCTACTGGTTGACCTGACCTGACCTGACCCGACCTGGTCTAAATACTTAACCCTCGCCCGCACATGGGGGGGGGGTTGCCACCCCCCCCCCCCCAGGCAGTCTTTCTGCTCTGCACTCAACATTTTTAGAGCTAGAAGGCTGATTTTTCGTATAGCTGCTCGTCTATCCTTTCTTGATGTCCACTGAAAATTTCAAGTTTCTGTGATTTTTGGTTTCGGAGATATGACCTTGTTTTTCAGGTCATGTCATGACCCAAATGGCCAATTCTCAACATCTTGCGTTTGCCATGGGCCTTGTGAGCTTTTGACACCCTGATTTCGGCCTTTTTTGCCAGTCTTACCTCCCACCTATCATGGAACATGCTGTTCGACGATGTACAGGGGTCAAGGTCAGGGTCAAGGTCAACCTAGGTCATCTAAGTTAATTGCGTTTTAGGCAAGCTGAATTTACTTTTTGTGAAGTTTTTTGACTGCATTTTTGGTAAAAGCTTCTCAGGTCATGATTTTATGTGATATCGACCCAAAAACAATCGGTGCACACATCAGTATACACACAGACACACACAGACATACATACACATATAATTGACCTTGACCTAACTTGACCTGAAATGACCTCAGCAGCAAAATTCTGGTCGGATAGTGTGACAAAGAGGTTCTAGCTGGCTTGGCACCAGAAAACAGCATCGTCATCGGTATTTGATAAGCAGCGCACTTGATATCCAACGGTGACCCAAAACAGCAATATTTTTTAGTTTGACCTGACCTGGAAGGTCAATGACTCGCCTGAGAAGGTAAAACTGGGTATCATTGGATTCGTCTCTTCCCAAAGAATCTTTTTGGTCTTACTGCTAAGCTCTATCTCCAACAGGAACGAAATGGCGCGGGGGGGGGGGGTGGCAACCACCCCCCCCCATGTGCGTTCTAGGATGGGAAAATGGCATGTGCGGGCGAGGGTTAAAGACATCATTTGTGATCAAAACTAACACGATATTCGTGATCAGCACCCCGAAAAACCCCTTAGCAGCCACACTTTACGACTTTCTAATAGGTCCCGATTTTCCCGACTTTGGGTCATTGACCTGACCTGGAAGGTCAACCAATGACCTAGGACCTTAAAATTGGGTATCATCGGCTTCCTCTCGTCACGGGCTACACGCTCGTTTTTTCCGCGAAGCTCTAGCTCGATCAGGGGCCAAACGGCAAGGGGGGGTCCAACCGACCCCCCCCCCTACACATTATGAAGCTGGAAAACGCCGCACACATGCGAGGGTTAACTACTCGATCGAGACAAGAATGGCGCACTGATGACAACAACTACAGACGCTTGAGCGCGGCCGGACGAGGCTATACGCCCTAACCCAACAAGTACAACTAAGTACAAGTCTGAAAAGGTTCGCGGAGAACACGGGTACACGGTCTGATCGGGGACACGAGTCCGAGCGACGCAATGTGAGGGTTATTTGGCTCGACTTGGCTAACCTGGTCCAATAAATTCTTCTCTGGCCCGGCTGAACCTGAATGCTGTTAAAGCGCAATAATTAAAAAGCAACGATTGAGGTAAAAAAAGAAGGATGATGAGAATCGAACAAGTACGAATGCTAGAAATATTACCCATATTTTAGTTTTTACAAACAAGCATAGCGATTTTCAGCCGTATGAAATGAGTCCTTACAAACCACTATAATATCCAGCAAATTCACGCCCTGCCGGCTCGGTCAGCGGTCAAACTACCAGAATTGAACCGATAGAACGTAAAACGTTATAAGGAACAGCCCGGCGGAACGCGCTCGGAGCCGGCTGGCGTGCCTGACCGGGTAGGCTGTCCCGCACGACACCGGACCACTGCGGGCTGCCTACCCCCGCAGGTGTATTCAGCCGCGGTGGAGCTGGAGGTGCAGAGAGGTGGCGAGTGGCGAAACCAAGGCAAGGGCGAAACGCAGGGGCAGCTGAGCGCATCGGAACGCTGGAGCTGGGTGCGCTGAACTCGATGTAATTAATCGGTGCTTATAACCTTTCAGCTACAAGCAGCGCAGGATCACAAACGTTTATGTTTTACAGACGTTGAATTGGTTGGATAACCATATATTTATCTAGCTGGTGGGAAACTCGTGACACGAAATGTCGCAGCCTTTGCATTGCTATCATCTGATTAAAAGTCCAAGCTGAAACCAAAAATAAGTCCAGCGGTCTCCTGCGTAGCCTGAAAACACTCAGGAACCACTTTCGGACACCCTCTGTTGGCTGCCCATTCGCTCACAAGTTCGGTTCGATACCAGTTGTGTATTGAACAGTCCGGCGGTCCAGGCTATTATATCACTAATAACACTGCCGAACATAAACAACTGGGCGGCGACAGCAGGCCGCGGGCGGTCGGCGCGGACCGGGGCACGCCACCGCCCCGTGGCCGGGTCCGTCCCACTCCGACGGTGAGCACATCACAGCAGCCGTCAGAATCTCACACTCTCACCGACCGGTAAAACACTCTCACCAAACGTGTGCGCACCAGGCGAACTGGCACAGAGACTTTACGAGGTGATGCAGAGCAATACACGAAGCGCCATAAACACGATCACTGACCACGTTATTCAGTACCACAATAGGCTAAACTCAAATACAGTGAAACCCACACGAGCGATAACATGACTGCGGCACTCGGATTTTGATATGTCGCTGACATCCTGCAATGACTAAACTACTCTACCGGCCAAGAGTGCTTGGCAACCCACAGGCTCCAATGAAGCAAATGTGGCTGATCAGGGGTGCGGCATGAAATATCTAACAGCAGTGGCTAACAGTCTGCAGGCTAGCAAAAATGCCTTAGGGCAAGGTTTATTTACGTCTTCGGTTTGGGTAAAACAAGGCGCAGCAAACAGCTGTTCCCTTTTCACTTTCTATATCAACAGTACGGTCAGAGCCATAAAGACGTTTGGACCTGACGGTTTTCTCAGTAACACCCATTCGCTGCTATTCATGGACGATACAGTTGTCTTAGCCACATCCAGAGATGCCATGAAACAAAAGCTAGCACTATTGCACCGCGAAGTTGGCACCATTAGAATGGAAATACACCCGCAGAAGTCAAAGTTTATGGCGATTAACGCAGGGGACACTGTTCCTTTTGTTTTCGATAACGTATCCATCAGTCACACAGATGAGTACATTTATCTTGGAACACCAATCAGCAATGCAACTTTGCGTAATCAAGTCAAAGCCCACATAGATTTTAAGCGCAGTCATTTAGTGAAATTTTCCGCGTTTTTTAAGAAAAACAAAGACGCGCCATTTCCTGTCAAGGAGATGGTATTCAAAAGTGCTCTCTGTAGTGCAATACTGGCAATAGCTGGCTGTGAAAGCTGGCTTTGCAACGATTTTAAGCATGCCTCGACGGCGGTATTGTCCGCGGAAAAACAGCTATTGTCAGTCAGGAATCAGACAAGCAGTGACCTTGTTCACGCAGAGTTGGGATACCCAGACTTAGAGACAGTGATTAAAGAGAACCAAATTAAATTTCTAGGAAAGCTGACATCACGAGATGATTTCGAGGGCAGTCCCGCCCAGTTAGCCATGCATTTATCAGTGCAGTCGGGCTCACAAGCTGGCCGTTATGTCAACTCCCTACAAACGGAAGAAATCGGGTCACTTAGAGAAAGAAACATGGAAACCTTACGCTGTAAAATTTTAGAATCAACATCGACGCGAATGACAACATACCGTGAGTTTAATCAGAATGTCGCGCGACACCGTATGTATGAGGCAAATGTACCTGAAAACGAGCGCATCGCTTTTACAAGAATCCGTTTAGGTTCACACAGGTTAAAAATAGAAACGGGGAGGTGGTCGCGCATACCAGAGACAGAAAGGCTGTGCACGTGCGGGTCAGTGCAAACAGAGAAACATGTACTTTTAGACTGCCCAGAATCAAATTCACTTCGAGAACATTTCCCCAGATTAAATTTTTCCGGTCTAACTGTCCTTATGGATGCACACCCTTTAGATCTCGCAAGGCTATGTAAGAACATTCTTGAAAAGTATGATTCATAATATGTATTTAGATTGTGCTTCGCCATGTCCGCGGTGCTCATATTTGTATTTTGTTATTTTAATGGACACGTTTTCACTCGAGTTTTATCCTTTTTATGTATATTTTTAGTGTATTGCATTATGTATAGAATTTTGTATTTTATGTATTGTGTGTATTTTATCAAGAGTGCAGTGTCAATAAACTATCTATCTATCTATCTAGCGGCCAGGGCATGGATAAAATCACACAGCAGTTTCCGCATAGATTAGCTCGGTGCTGAGACCTCACGTACAACCGTGCACATAGCGCCGCTGTGAGTACGGCGTCCCGTTTGATAGCGGCTCGAGGCTGCGTCTGGACGGGTTACGACTGTCTCTGGGAAGCCCTTCTGAGAACACGCTTATCGGTTATCCAGCTGCGCCGCACAACACAACACAGGGTATCACTGGCCTCTCCTGGCCTCACACGGCGTTACACGGCGTTACATGGCGTTACGGGGCACCACACGGCATTACACGGCACCACACGGCGTTACACGGCGTCACACACAGCACCACAGAGAGTAGGCACCGGGGAGGAGGCAACAGCGGGTACGCCACGGCCTCAGCCTATAACAACACTGCCCTTTGTCATGTAGAAAGCACCACGCAGTACGCTGCGCCGCCCGTACAGTCGGATACCGCTTTCTTTTCTGCTCTGCGGAAGGGCAAACTTCCCGATATCACTCGACCGTGCGACAGTGCAAGATAAGGCCAAATCCCGGCGCACTCGATCATCAGTCTCATCAGTATTGCAAAAATACGGAACAATTATCGCTCACTGAGTATACAGAACGCTTACAATGAGTCGAGTTTGCATGTTTTGAAACCCAGCAGCTGACAGCCAAGTAATGTTTGTTGACCATTCATCATAACAAGTAATTGCCAAATGATAAGAATTTCTCGGAACTCGAGAGAAGCCTACATTGGGACATCACTGATTAGATACATCACGACCCATTCCCATGCAAATCGGCAGTTCACAGCGGATGAGCAGAGCCGAAAACGCACACAATGAAAACGTCATACCGCGCACACTATAACACACTATCTTCTGACATTGTCACTAAACCAGTCTCACGTTAGTTAATAGCTTCTGGTTAGTTACCAGCAGCTGCACTGCATCTCACACCCGCTCTGCTTTTAGTTTGTGGAGGGAGCGTCAACGATGATAAGTCACACACCCTCAGCAAAATCACGACAAGCAAATTTATCATAAAAATGAATAAAATATTAATGAAAATCAGCAACCGTTTGGTTTGAGTAAATATAATTGTGATCGCCTTGCTCAAAATGTGTCTCCTTACTGGCTGTGCTTTGGCTTTACACATAAGGCGGACAAGGCCTCTGCACATCTCTGATTCACTATACTGCCGTACTGAGGTAGCCAGGACTGAAGCTCTAAATGGTGTCGAGTACACACTCCACTGTGTGCACCAGCACCGACACCAGTCACCACCAGCACCGCCTCTGGAGTCACCAGCGGTAGTGACGGCTGTAGGCCACGCCAGCTCGAACGGGGCGCGCAGAGACAACTGTGCCGGCTCGAACGAGACGCAGAGCTTGAACACGGGCCGGCTGCATGAGCGGGGATCTCGGCCAACGCCAGTCCCGCTCACCGACTCACAATGACTCACTGATTCAGCGAGTCACCGACTCACAATCTCGCTGACTCAGCGACTCACCTGCCCGCAGTCCCTGAGCGCTACACGAGTCCGAACCCCTCGGTGCACTGTATCGCCTGCAGCAGTTTGTAGCGCAGTTTCTCGGCCGTCGCGTACTCGGGTAGGTCGAGCAGGTTGAAGCAGGTGTGCGCCACAGGTAGGAAGGTGTCGCCGCCGCGCGCCGGCTGGATGTACAGCTTGATGGACTTCATGCCGGTGATGGGGACGCGGTCGGTGCCGGTCAGGAAGAGCAGGAACTGCTTCTTCTGCTGCAGCGTCAGCGAGTGGAACACCTGGCCGAGGGGAAGGGGGGGGGGGGCGGCGCCGCGGTCAGCAGGGGGTGCGGGTGGGAAGGGGAGAGACGGGACGGAACTGAGACTGGGGAGCCTCAATCGCAAATCACAAATGAATGCCGGGCCCATCAATGCTGAACGTTGAGCGTATCTGATACCCAACCAGGTTTCCAATTGAACAAACATCTATTATACAGAAGATGAAGTAGTGTACAGGGTGGAAAGTAATTACGCGAACATACTTTTTCGTCTTATAGCAATGGAAAAAGCGGCGGTGACATGAACATTTCATCTTTTCATATATTCCTTTTTATGTGCGATACACTGACAAAGGCGTTCAGGCATAATTGGCATGAGCATGTCAAGCACTGTTGGCCAAAGCTTAGTCCACGCCTCCTGGAGCTGTCTGGTGAGGCAATCGATTTTGGTGGCTACTAGCAGCTCTTAGACGCTCTCCTGAAGAGTCGCCTGGATATTTTTGATCAAATTGAGGTCTGGGCTATTCCCAGATTGACCATTATATGCCCAGAAGAAGAACGGGTTCTCAAAGCACCAGTCTTGCGTCTTTTTGGCCGTGAGAGGAAGGACTTTATCAATCATGAAGAAGAGTTTCTTTGCGTCGGGCACAAAAGTGCGCTCAATCATTTTGCCCCTTTTGGTGCATTGATGGATTAGATAAAGAGACTCGTCTGGAAGGATGTTCCACTAGTTGTATACTTTATTTTTGGTGGCCTCGTTGGTCACTACATGCAATTCTGACACCATCCGGGCGCTCATAACACGCTGATGTGTGTTCCTTTGCCGGATGTTTGAAGGTTGGGACGGGCGGGACGTCGGACGCATCAGCAGCCCCCAACGCGTTGTTCTGCAGGTTTGACGGATGAAATAGCTTCGAAGATGTCTCACCCAACCACAAAGCCAGCTGCCTGTCCTCCTCTGTTCAGGTTTGGCGGTCTTTAGAAAACTTAAATCGACAATCCTGCTGTTAGTTCATGAATTTTGGCCATCTCGATTGTTTGTACGGCTTGATTTTCGAATTTTCACGGATTTATGTATGAATCGTGATATCTTAGATCGGGTACCCGGCCAAAGTAAACCATTTCGCCTGTTTTCGGGTCGACTGTTGTCGTTTGGTCGCGGAAATGGTGACCACCCATTCGGCGCCTGAATTCGCCGAGGTTTTACTGCCGCCAACGGCTTTGCTTTTTAAGTCCTCTTAACCCGCGCCCCGTAGGGCTACCGGCGGACCCTACCACCCGTAGGGGGGGGGGGGGCGTTTCGGCCCCCCCCCTAAGATCTCGGAAAGTTACCGGCCGATTTTCAAAATTCAAACGGCGCTCGATAGCCCCACCCGGGAACTACCTTGTGACCAAATTTTATTGACCTAGGTCAAACCGATGACGTCACAGGTCAGGTCAAATGTCAGATTTTCACCGTTCACAGGCAATTCAAGAAATGTGCTGTGAAAGCGAGTAAATTGGTAATTTATTGAAAACCATCGATGGTATATTGTTCGTCAAACACATACTTTGCTATCTGAGGTCACTGATACCAGGTCAGGTCACAGCGAGGTCAGGTCACCGGGGGTCACAATATGAATGTGTCGTGTGATACATGTTTTATGGTCCATTTTACATGACAAATGCGATTATGTGGGTTAGGCAGCCTTTGGGGCCAGCCTAGGTCACGTTTTTGTGAAGGTCAGGTCAAGGTCAGGTCAAATTAGGTCAAATTTCAAAGTTGATATTTTTCCATAAAATGGGTATCAATTCGATGCAGCTCGTCACGGGGAGTCTAATGGTGGTCTTCGTTTTGCTCTACGAGTTCTAGAATTGCCAAAAATTGAGTTTGAAAATTTGACGTCATCATTTTTGAACAGTTTTTTCGCTATAACTTGGCCAAAAAACGAGGTATCGATCTGAAATTTGGTATGTAGATAGAAGACGGTAGGCACTATCACATATATTCCGGTTTTTTCGAAACTCAAAAAGCTTTTTGGATTTTTTGGTGAATATATCCAAAAAAATGCTTTTTTGATTTTTTGGGGTCAAAACTCAAAAATTTCAAAAATTCGAGATAGCAGTTTTGTAGCCCTGTCAATTCTACACCTTTTATGTCCTGATCATTTTTTCTGTATCTTCAAAGCTGTAGTCCTGACAGGTCTTCTCGCGAAGGTCTTTTTTCGGTCGAAAATGACAGAACATGACGTCACTCTGACGTCATTTGTGGCCAACCTATCATAGCCTATGGAAAAAAAATTTTGGTCACAATGTGTAAAATTGATGCCCGGAGGGGTCCTGAAAGTTTGGTGGCGATATCTCCAGCCGTTTAGGAGATATCGACCGAAAAGGACAGGGGGGGGGGCCGTTTCGGCCCCCCCCCCCTACGGGGCGCGGGTTAAGTTTTATTATGCTTCAACCAAACGTGTAATTGAGTAATGCTGGTGCCGAGACCGTTCAGAATCCCTTCCGCACCAATCCAGCCAAAATAATCACAAACGCTTTCCCTGGCAACTTCAAATTGAGCTCTTTGCCCATTTTGGTCTTGAGCAGCGTATGGCGTCAGCACCACTCGAAGCCGAGAGGTGTTGTAGACCTTCCAAGTCATTTTTCAAAGTAAGGTCACTTTTGTTAGATGAGGCGACAACAAACACGACCAGTCGTGTTCCATAACAGCCCGCGCTCATACAAAATCTCCACTGACGGGCGAAATTGTAAGAAAATACATGTTCGCGTAATTACTTTCCACCCTGTAAATTACCCTCGATTCATTGTAATATGCAGCAGCGCAGATAAAAAGTTTCTATGCTGTTAGGCCGCTGTCATTCAGCAGCACGTTTCGGTAGAACGGCACGCGACACGTCAACTGATATTTGTACTCTGGATTTATCACCACGATCGCCAAACAGCATCCAATCTGCATGGGTCACGCCAGGAGGGCACTAAGCACGCACACTGCATCGCATGGAGACGATTATTAAATGATGCAGATATGAAGTTAGATATCTTAGTACCTACACTCTGTAAAGACTAGTGGTATCTATTAGAGATGCCCTTTTTGAACCCGCAAACCCGCTTTCTGCGGGTTTTCAAAACCCGCAGGGTTTTTGGCGGGTTCGAGAAGCAAAACTTGTCGTGTGGCGGGTATTTGGCGGTCAGACTTTATAACCTATAATTTTTTATTTATTTTTTAGATGCAAAACACAATGCCAAGTGCATTTGCTCAGGTTAACAATACAATATTCATCAAAACAACTTTTAAAACAGAAACAAATATAAAAATATATCAAGGAAGCACATTTCAAATGCAAAACTGAAAACAACCAGCAATAGCATCCACACTCCACAGTCTAGCAATGACCAAACCAGGTTACAAACACTACAAACTACAAACTACAAAGCATAACTAAATGCTGATGAAAGCATTCCATAAAACATAAAAGAACCTGAAAGCAAACTTATAGGAAGCTGAACTGAAGTCTATGTGCAGTGTGCACTAGATATACATTATGGAAGAACCCAGACTAAAATGAGATGTTGATGTTGAAAATCAGAGCATATGCCACATGTTACTTTATTTGTGACTGGTCGGCATAAAAAAGAGCTAAACAAAATTTGATGCAAATTCATTGATTACCTATCCTACTCTTTGTTCTGTCCCACCCTATATTACGAAAATAACACACCAATTACCTGCAATTACCCTTAAAAAAATCAAAATATTGACTGGCATGCGGCCCAAACATAACGCAATACAATACTGGCGCACTTTCCACATTCTGACAAGGATTGGCATTTGACTGCGTCAATTTTGGTCTCTGAGGCGAAGGAAACCTGTCATTGATGACGCAATAATAATTTTACAATCAATTTTTGTCTTGGTTATTGAATACCTCAAAATAGCAGTTATACATGTTACAAAACCACGTAGCTGGTCGCATTTATTTCTTTTGTCTTTTTACGTCCTTATCATTTGTATGCCGATTGCCGAGAAAGGACCAGCCGGAGAGCATTACCAAGACCAACTATAAAATTATTATATTTTATTTTAGCTGTTGTGTAAAATAATATTATCAGAATGGCACATTAATATGCATTATACAACGGTGTTTTCGCAACAAGTTCGCACTAACTACGGCTGCAATAATTTAGTCGCTGTAACATTCCTTGCAATCAGCTGTTGGTGACGCTTCTGACGCATGTTTCCAAAAATGCGTGGTTCATTGGTTAGTTGGTTTTTGCTGGGCTTTTGCATGATTTGTTTTATGTGTAGATCGACTGGATACGCATTATTCACCGTGTCACTATTTATTTTTAACTGGAAATCGCATATCTTTTTATATCAACATTCATTTTGATAACAGTATCATTCCAGAAGCCTAACATTGAGAGGAACCAGAGTGAAATTTTGATCCTCAGCCAATGCTGAAGGGTAAGGTGAGAGAAAGATTTTACTGAATTCTTTTCAGAAAGGAATTTCAAATGTATTGATGCATTATTCGTTTTCCATTATCCAGTGTGCACTTCCTGAGGACTTAGCATAGCAATTTCAAGTCCTTACTATTTGTTTGGCTGTCTTTTTCTGCACAACAATGAAGCAAGTAAGGTTTATATAGCTCTGGCATTGACCCAGCTGTATTTTTTCCTTGCAAAGGCAGGTTTTTAAAATTGCGGGTTTTTTGCGGGTTCGGCTCAGCCAAAATCAGCTTGCGGGTAGTTGTGGTTGGGCAAGGGGTAGCTGCGTGGCGGGGCGGGTAATGAAATTGCAAATTTGGTGCATCTCTAGTATCTATCGTAAGGCGAGTGCTTATTTTGAGTTCACAGATCGATCATTATGGTATGGTAAGCACACAAACTATCCCCTGATCACTGTTCAGTTGTCCCATTTACGGCATCGGCGATACCGTTTCCTTGTTTATTATTGAAATACCGGACCACTTGCACATGCCGCTCGACACTCGATGTGTGATTATATTGATGCTTTCCGGCATGATATGGGTATTAACGGTGGTTCATCGGAAGTCAATCAGTGATTACTGCCGATAAATTTCCGTGCACGGAAACTATTCAGGCAGCCCAGGGAAAAGGTTATTAATATGGACTAATACTGCCTTAGCAGGCTTTGTTTGCTCACCCCTCCAACACCACACAAATCATGATGATGATGATGAATTGGGGTTTTTGGGCGCCCAGACTAAAACACAAATCAACTAGTGGTCCTTTACTAAGTATTAAAAAAAAAACAATGGCTCCGAATGGGACACGTTGGTTTCGAAGTCCACTGTTCATAGCATATTATAAATAATTAATGAAAGCTATTGAATGCAAATGTCAGAAAGTATTCACCGAGCCCGTAGGGACATTTGACCGATGAGTTGGATGTGGAGGGTAACATTAGCGTCGACTGCGACAATATGAACACTAGATTGGCCGGTTCTGAGTACCCATTCTGAAGCAGCGCTTGTATCGTAGCCTACATGGACAAAATGGCCAGTCCTGTGATCATGGGACTTTGGCGGGCCATTGGCTTCTACCGGTGTCTACGTAACGACCTCTGGCAAAAATCAACGGCCCACTGTGGTGCAGTTCTCCATGTAAGACCGGCAAGGACACGAAGTAGTCAATACATCGGTAGGCCGCGCGTTCCCGCGACAGACCACGCTGCAAAGTTGGGCGGACCGCGATTGACGAGCGTACCTACAGTTGTGTAGAAGTTCATGACACGCACATTTGTCCAGCAATAGTCCAACTCCTGACGAATGAATGTGTCATTTGATGGCACAGGCGACCGTAGCGGCGTGACCGGTCCTCGGTTAGCATGCAACACCTCCGAATGATGTTTGAGCGCTAAAATCTTAATAACGAGACATTATGCCGCACACTCATTTAGATTTTTATTTTTAGGAACTCATTTAGGAATTTAGAAAGTTCACATTAAATATAAGACACGAGGCACCGTTTCCGGTAGAGCTGATCTGATAATTTATTCATTCGTACTTGGACATACTTGGACTTTGGACATTCGTACGTAGCCAAACTTGGAAGGTCGCTCAGAATAGTTATTATGCCCAGTTTCCAACGAATGCACGCCAGAAAAGGAGAAATGTGAGCCTCGCGACCGCAGGATAGCTAGGCACGGAATAACAAGACGCCTCAAGGAGCGCTATATTGACAAGATACTAAACCGAAACTCGGGCAACCCAGTCAAGATCACGTCATAGTATGTGTGCCCAGTATGTCCCTCAGCACATCGCTATGAGCTATCAATACCTGCCCGGCTAGGCCACCCGTTTAGGGCCCACTAGCTCGGCTCCCCGCTACCAGGGCCCACCCGTCCCCTAGCCCTCCCCCGCAGCTGCTCCGCTCGACTCACCTGCCAGAAGAGCTTCACGGGCGGCGAGTCTCTCTGGTAGCCCTCACGGTACTCGGCGTTCTGCTCGAACGCCTGCCAGTCGTAGTTTTCGTCTCCGATGACGAGCGTCATCAACTCCGGCGCCGTGAACAGCTGCAGCACCTTGGAGCCGCAGACCTTGTAGAAGCCCTCGTGGAACGCGTGGTACTGCTTCTGAATGGACGTGTTGAGCATGTGGTCGATGTACAGGTCGACGTACTCGTGTTTGTTGGACTGGTTGACGGCGATTTTCGAGCCGCCCGGCTTCAGCTCGATGGTCTGCACGTGTCCGAAGGTCTCGCGGGTGACCTCGAACGTCAGACACATGGTCTCCTCGAGGTCATCTCCGGTGTAACTGAGGACGTCCGAGAGAGAGCGAGCCGTCATCGGAGAGAGGCCGGCCAGGTCGTCCAGCGAGAGCGGCTGGTCGAGCAGCTTGCGGTAGAGCGCCAGCGGGAAGGGCAGGTTGACGATGGTGCTGTTGTAGATGGCCAGGCCGCAGACGATGCCGATCAGCAGGTACATGACGTCCTCCTCCAGCGAGTCCGGGTTGAACCAGATGGTGTTGGTCTCGCCAAACTCACTAAACATGCCGTACTTGGGGTCGAGCAGCTCCCGGGTCAGCACTAAGAAGAACTCCTTGCGCACGCCGCCGGCGTCCTCGCCCTCCTCGCCCTCGAAGCGGACCCGCAGCGGCTTCTTGAGGTCGTCCTGTGTCAGCTGCCACAGCTGCTGGAGGGTGTCCTCGACCAGCCGGCGGCGGCTGACGGTGAGCTGCAGGAATTGTCCGCTGCTGACGCGGCCCGTCAGCAGCGCCGCCACCTGCTGGTGCGCCGCCAGCTCCATGGCCGAGCGCATCTGCAGCAGCGCGTCCGTTTGCAGCAGCTGCGTCTTGGCCGCTGCGTCGAACACGAACGGAAAGTGGCAGAAGTAGCGGTCGCCGCCGGCGCCGCCCGACGCCAGCTGCCAGCCCACGTAGTCCAGCGGCACGCTCACCAGGTCCGTCAGCTCGGGCATGTAGAACGACTCGTCGGTGACGGCGCCGGACGGCGGCCCGGGCCCGGCGCCGGTGGGGGTGGTGGTCGGGGTGGTGGTCGGGGTGACGGCCAGCGCCGGCCGGCCGCGGCCCCGCGGCTGCTCCAGCAGCGCGCCGTGCAGCCGGCGCAGCACGCGCAGCGTGGCCTGCAGCCGGCCGCCCAGCCGCCAGCTGCCGTCCGAACACTGCGTCAGCGTGTCGGCGCGCTTGATGAGCCGCAGCACGGCCGCCTTGAAGACGCCGATGGTGGCCAGCAGTGGCGGCGCCGGCAGCTGCCGCAGCCAGCCGCTCAGCACGGCCCAGTCCAGCTCCGAGACGGCCAGCAGCGCGTCCCCCAGCGGCTGCGCCAGCTGCTCCAGGCCCGGCCAGCACAGCAGCACCAGCAGCGCGCGCAGCGCCTCCGGGTCGGCGGGCCGCGGCGGCAGCGCGGCCGGCACCGCCGCCAGCCGCGCGTGCACCACCTCGGCGAACGGCTCACTAGTGACGCCGTACAGGGTCTGCATGGCGCGCTGGCAGGCGGACAGGTCCAGGTTGGGCTGCAGCGAGGTGCAGACGTGCCGCGGACCGGCCGGCAGGAACGAGCCGCTCAGACAGGCCACGCTGCCGAGCGCCGTCTCGGCGAACTGTAGCAGCCGGTCGCGCCGCTCACAGTCGGACTCCGAGCCCGATGAACTGGAGCGCGCCGCCTCGCGGATGGCGTCCGCCTGCGGCGCGGTCAGCTCTAGGATCTGAGAGCCGGCCGGCCACTGGCGGTCGTCACACGCCTCGGCGGAGTCTGGTGAGTCGGGCAGACGCACCGCGAAACTCTGGTGGCCGCCGCAGAATAGCCGCAGCGGCCCACCGCCGCTCGGCCAGTCCTCGCTGCCGGTCCCCTCTGCAGTCCGTGTCCACGGGCCGGCCACAGTCACCGGCGTGCGCGCCAGCGGAGTGTCCGGCACCCCCAGCTGACCGGAGCCGCCCAGACCGAACGCCACCACCTTCCCGCCGGCCGCGCCGCCGGCCGACACGTAGGCCAGCGTGTGCTGGCGGCCGCAGATCAGCTGCGACACGGCGCTGCCCATCAGCTCGATCACCTGGCGCGGGTGCACCTCGTTCGTCTTCCCGCCGTGGCCCAGCTGGCCGTACATGCCGGCGCCGAACGTGAACACGGCGCCCTCGCGCGTCAGCGCCGCCGAGTGGTTCTCGCCGGCGGCCACGTGTCGCACGCGCTGCGTGCCCAGGCCGCGGATGGCCACCGGCGTCGGCTGGTCCTGCTCGCTGCTCAGACCGAGCTGGTGCAGCGCGTTCCGACCCCAGCCGAGCACGCGGCCACACTTGGTGACGGCCAGGCAGTGGTGGCCGCCGCAGACCACGCGGCCGAGCGGCAGGCCGGCCAGTGCAGCCACCAGGCGGGGTTGGGAGACGGGAGGGCCGCCCAGCGTGCCCTGGCCCAGCTGGCCGTGCTCGTTGGAGCCCCACGACAGCAGCTCGCCATCTGTCGGCAGAGGCGGCAAACTGAAGTTCAGCCGGCGTCTGTCGGCACAGGGGTGGACGTATGTTCAGCGGGGAAACTGTACTACAGACTGTGTTAGAGAGCCAACCGTTTTACTCTCGCATTTACTTTACAAGCTATTTCAATGTAAGTATTGATGACATTTAATGGATGGAAACATCAGCACGCAGTCCCACGGCACCCAGTCTGAGCGCAGACCCGCCTCCCGTGTGAGTCCTACCGTCTGTCAGGACGAGGCAGTGCGCCTGTCCGCAGGCAGCCTGTACCACCCGTTTGGAGACGAGCGCCCTCAGCTGGCGCGGCCGCTGGATGAACTCGGAAGGGTCGCCGGTGCCTGCGGGACAGAGACAGACACAGGTCGCTCAGCTGGGCTGGGGTACCACAGTAACGGAGAAAGAAAACTTTACTTTAGCACCTACCACCGATTATTATCAACAATCAGAAGCAAAGTTTTAACAGTTGTCTTCCCCCCCCCCCCCCCCTCCTTACTGAACTGTCCGTGTCGACTGTCACCCCTCAGCTCAGCTCTGCCCTCATCCTCCTTACCTAGCTGCCCATGCCGGTTGTCGCCCCAGGAGAAGAGCCCTCCCCAGCGGGTGACTGCCAGTGAGAACTGATCCCCGGCGGCCACCTGCGCCACCGGGTAGTTTTCCAGCCTCTCCAGCAGCACTGCGGAGCGGCGAGCAGAACACACGGTCACAGCGCGGCTATGGTGACGCAGAGTGCCTACGCATGGTTCACCATCTGCTGGGCTTATGAGTGTGTTAGCTGCTTTACACAATTACACGTGTCCTGCAAATGATGTGTCAGCAATCAGCATCCTGATCTTCAGCAACACCAGCAATGGCACTTTGCAAGCCTAAGGGTATAACGATAGGTATACAATACCAAACTTTAACGTTTTACAAAACGTCCGATTCACACGCTACAAACCGGTTAAAATCGCAAACCAGAAATCTAACGGTAGATATTGACGGTGGCGGGTGGTCAGATGCTGCCACCCGCTGGTGGACTTTGGACGGTACCTGGCCGCGTGGTCTGTCCGCTGTGACCCAGCTGACCGCGCTCATTGTTGCCGCACGTGAAGACGGACCCCTCAGCCGATAAGAACACCGTGTGGTTGTATCCACAGGCCACTGCAGCACGCAGACACACACCATTGGCCTCAGCAAGTCATATCGGCATATTAACTCACTGATATGAAACATGAGAAATGTCACACAGTCTGATAAAAATGGAATCACACATCTCACAAGAAAACTATGCTACTGTGACAACCAACACTTCAGATTCATTTTAAATTAAGACACTTTGGTAACTTGACGATCTGGTATGGTGCAGCCACCAGGTCCAATTTGAGTGTCTGCAGGGACCGACCTACCCTGGACAATCTGAGTACCGGCCGGCAGGGTGGCCAGGTGGCGAGGAGTGCGCACTTGTTGCTCCTCAATGCCGCCAAGTCCCAGCTCACCGCTGACCGTGCCACCCCAGCAGTACATACTGCCTATGTCACACAGGTGTCAGTACACCACTGGGGACAGAAAACCAGGTCAGACCTCGCCAAGCCAGCTAGATATCACAGCAGTGTGAGCCAATACTGTTCCAGAGGTTGTCCAGGGGTTGATGGTCCATGGATAGAAATGAACAAAGATGCAGGATAAGGAACTTTTACATGTAAAGACCGCATAAATTTGGTGATTGTATTTCGCCAAAACATTATGTGACTGCCCTGCGCCCACTGCCCAGACCGGAAAACATCCATACTCTACGCCGGACGCCCGTGAGACCCTCTTGCGCCGAAATATGGCGCAAGCGATTTTGCGCCAAAATTTATGCGTGATTTGCGCAAAAAATTAGGTGCCTATTTGTGCGAAAATTAAGCCCATGTCATAAAAAGCACATGTGCACATCTACTGATCAAGGCAATATCAACCAGACAGAGTGTTTCGGAGCCTTGTACGCTCTCCCATGCTTAAGCGTTCGAATGAGTTTTTATTTCCACGTAAACCCAATATCTCGGCGGGAGCCAGTGAGGGCCGGGCAGCGGAGCAGCACGTGCTCCGGCACATCAGCCTCTTCTCGGCTCACGGTGCAGAGCGCCGCTGGGCACCGCTTGTCTGGGCACTGCTGGCACGCGGCGGAGTGGAGACAGCCGATTCGCTGCCGTTCTGGAGCGAGCGGCCCCGGTGGCCCGCCCTCATCTGGTGCACCGAATGGCATCCTCTCGGTCCTCTCCGGGGATAGGGAGCGGCGGCGTGCTCCCGAGGAGTGGCTTGAATAGTGATTCTGAGCAGTTGTCGCGCCACTGATGCGAGGCCGCACAATGAACCACCCTGGTCAGCGATCGAGCGTTTGAGGGCAGGGCGGCCGCCTGTTTTGGCCAGGTCGTCCGCGCTCTCATTCCCCTCGATACTGCAGTGGGCAGCTGGAACCCACTGCTATTGCTTAACGACGCTTGGCGACGTTCAACAAGGTTTTTCGTACCTATCTCTACGCCGAAGGTTGAGGCCTCACCTGGGCGGCCATTCATCCACTGAGTAGACTCAGGGCGGCTCGCCAGTTCGAGCACGCGACGACCGGGGCGGGGACGTCTCGTCCCGCAACCTCTCCAGAGCCGCCCCCGGGGCGAATCTGCTGCGAGCTTGACCAGCGTAACGTATAAATTCGGTGACCGTCTTTCGCCAAAAAATTATGCAACCGCCCTGCGCCAAAAAATTCTTCTGCCACCATGCTCTGAATTCGGCGCATGCGAAGTTACGCCGGACGTGCACTGAAATTTTCGGCGCAATCCCGGCACTACGCCAGACATATTCAGCATAACGTGCATTTTTTCCAGTCTGGCCCTGCACCAAAAAATTCACCCGCCGCCATGTGCTCAATTCGGCGCATGCGAAGTTGCGCTGGATGTGCGCTGAAATTTTCAGCACAATCCCGCCGCTGCGCTGGACATATTCGGCATGACGTATATTTTTTCAGTCTGGCCTGCAATGGGTTGTCACGTGACAATTTCAAAAGCCTTGATCAGATCTCCCCAGGCACCTTGTTTTCAGATTCTAGTCTATCGGTGCCCACTGATTTATTCAGACAGAATCCAAAAAATAGTAGGTACATCCATTGCATATCAAAATTGAGTTATTTTAATAAATAAAAACTCACTAGGATCAAAGTTCAAAATCATAGACACATGCCTGAGGTGATCTATGCAGCCCTGTATCGTCTCAAGCCTTCCTTTTGCCTCAATCTTGAATTTCTGGTTGCAGGCAAGTAGGTAGGTAACTAGATGAAAACTAGGTACTGGTTACATAAGCCTTGCACTTCTTCCTGTTCATGAAAGCTGAAGGAACTTCCTCAAGGTATTTGTCCTCAGAATCCCCACTTTTCACCCCATTTTTCTACAGCAATAATCAATATCAATTGTATATAAAAACACTGAGCGATCCAAGCCGAAAGCAAGTGCCAGCGATAGCTTTCTGCATATCTGGCGCAGTTGTCACATTAAAAATGTTCTAAAATTGGTTCTTGAGAATATTTGGTGACGACCTTCTTATACCGACCAATCAAATCTTCCTAAGCAAGCAGATGAACAGTGCTTTTTTACCCCTGCGCCGATCATGATTATGTTGAACACAATCGTCTTCGACTTGCTTTGTTGACTTATGAAAGATCAAGGTAATCAAGATTCAAGATCAAGATTGAGAAGTGAGAAAATAGAATGTTGCCTGTTGTTGCCTGTAGGAAGCGTATAGATTAGGAATAGCCTCATTTCAGTCATTTATACATACATTGAGTTCAGTACATTTTGGGACTGATATAATCTCAAAGAAAGCCACGATGAGAGTATTCTTGTAATTCATCGGCAAATCAAAATAGCGAAGCAGGGGTCCGCGTAAGCAGCATTCGCAATTATCTTGAGTAGAACTTCAGCAGGACTGTGGTGCATGTACAGAATTAAGATTCTTATTGATATAGCTAAAAATATGGTCATTTTCTTAAAGAGAAAGTGAAGCTTATTTATTGATAATTGCTGTTTTTGTTTGTGCCTGTCAAAGGTCAATAAGGAAGGGTTAGGGTTACAGCTTTGGACCATGAATATTGAGTTGCGTCCCTATGTTTCTCAAGCTTATTGGCATTGTAAGGCCAAATAATCTACATTCAGCAATCAGCATTGTTTTGGTAACCAGAGTGAATAAATATGGACCCTGCTGTGAGTGGAGTGGACCGCCCTCTATGTTATTGCCTGCTGTGTGGCGGCATCTACCTAAGCTCAGCTTTCTTCTTTCCTTGACAGGTGTCGCTAGCAGCGTGATGAATCGATGATCTGGCAAACGACCTTCAACGAATCGCTGGCGATGACGTCACAAATCCAAACAGGCCGGGCGAGTGGAGTACCGTCTGTGTGACAGCGGCGGTGCTCGAGGGGTGACGCGCCCGAGACGGACGGCCCGGAGGGTCAGACGAGACAGTGCTGGCGTTGGCGACCGCGGCCGCGCGGCGCCGGGGAATGGGCGGCGAGTGGGGATCGCTGCAGAAAGCCATCGTCCATCGCTGGGGCTCTGGCAGCCGCGCACGGCGCTGAGCGGGGTCGGACGGACAGTCGGAGCAGTCGCCAATAACGGACCGTGCGAGGTAAGTGCCGGCTGAACCCGCCACTAACGACTGTGTTTCGTCGTGTGCATGCACCACTCGTCACCAGCGACCCGTGTGGGTCTGTCCCTGTCGGTTTTCACCCAGCTCCGGTCGCGCTGGGCCGGTTTTCAGGCCCAGCCCTGGCGGGCATTGCGCAGGAATTCCGTTATTGGCGGCTGGCCGGCCGGTCCGGCGGCGGGCGGGCCGCCGCTGCGCCGACCGGCCGGGCGGGCGGGCGGCCCTCGCTCTGCCGGACACCCCGATAGCGCCGCCGCAGCGCCGGCCGTTTATTTATCCCAGACGGTGACGTCACGGCCCGGCAGCCCGGCGCCGCAGCGGGCCGGGGGACGGGGGGGGGGGTGACCCGCCGCGTCACCACCTGTGACGCGCGCTAGGTACGGCCGTTTTTTGGTGCACAGCTGTGGCGTGGGGACGGGGGTGACGTGGCCCCGGTCCTCATGGAGTGAATGTGAGCGGCGCGCCGTACCACGGGCTGTCGAGAAACGCCGCGGTGTCGAGGTGAAGAAACGTAGCAACATCTCTTGAAAATAAACATGAAAAATTGTACCGCGGATTCCCCCACGCCTGATCCCTCACATCCCCGACCCCATCGAGGAGGGTCGACAGGTTCTCTGAGAGCTGAACATTGATACGATGAATCACTGGTCCTAAATACCGCGGCGACAGATACTGCCGCTCTCCCAGAGTCGCGATTACGCGTGCTTCTATCGGCAGCGAACACCTACCGATAGGCTGACCTCAGATTTATTTGAAGCCCAGGAATGCTGATCCCAAGAACCGCTCTGGTGGAGCTCCAGTACATTCACAGACTTCAGTTCATTGTAAAAGATGTTATATTCGCTTTCCAATCCTTGGATTTTCACTCTTCAGAACGCCAAGGGCCCAAGGGCATCCTTTTTAGTGGATGCCAGGCTTTGCTGCCTGTCAGGTGACAGCAAGAACCACGCAAAGCTGGGGCTGCATATGCGCTCCAGCTCGGAACCTGTGTGTAAAATCCGGGCAGCATCTGTCATAACATGTATCAATAGGTTCAGTGTGTGGATGTAATCCCGGCTTTAGACGGTATAGGTAGTCTGATAGGCAGGCAGCTAAAGCCACCGCCCCACTTGTGGGCTCTGACTGCGTGGCTGACGGCTGGGGAAGAAGGGAAGAACAAGTTCGAAAAGCTTGTTCACTTTATAGTTGACTTTCTCGTCGGCTCGGGCTCAGTCGTTTGGCGCTTGCATGTGATATCTTGCCCATTGGCCACTGTTGGTTTTTATTGATGGCCCTAAATGCCCTCTGAATCCGCCAGTGAATGTGAACCTTTTATGTCAATATTAGCTCATTGAAAGCGAGCCAGTATATGACAGAGCGCATAAGCAGTAAGATAAGCTCGTACGGTTAATAATTCGTAAGGCCAATTACCTTCGGTCAGGGGAGGTATGTAAAATCGTCCGTCACCTACTTGGTAAACGTTTCTTTACACTGCTCGCCGAAGTATGCGGCTTAGTTTCCGACCGCTCAACTCTCGGTTCTAAAGAAACCGGAGCTAGGTTAAAGCAGCTAAATGCAATTACTGAATGGAGGCTGCTGGTCAATTTTACATTGAGTTTCCACGAACTGAGGTCATACCGGAGTGGGTATTGATCGGATTTTCGTGAATCGGTCAAGCCACATCCAGTGTTGAAGCTCAGAATGCCAATGTGCTCTCTCTGAGCTCTGACAGAGTCGGGATTTACCTCCTCGGTCCGTGGTGTGCGCCTATCTCGGCCGCTCGGGTCGATGTGTTTAGCGCTGTCCGCCATGTGGACAGGTTATCGCTATCTGACCGCTGCAGATGCGCCGCGCCGCACAGCCGCCATTGGCGCCATTTTTGCTCGCTCGGAGTCTCTGCAGTTAGGATGTCATGCGGCCGTCCTTCGGAGAGTTGGTCCGTCTGATCAGCGCCGCGGCGCTGCTGGCGGGTCGGGCGGCGCGGATCCTCTCCGGGCAGCGTCACCGGAGCGGCCGGCTGGCACCTGAGCAGCCGCGCCGGTCCGGGCCGCACCACATCCGGCTTGTAAGCGGCGGATCAGTGGCCGCTCTCACCTCGCTCTCGGCTGTGCCGGGTTCGGCCCGGCCCGGTCCGGTCTGGTCCTGGTCTCGTTTGGCGGCGCCGCGCGCAACTCTGTGCAGTGTGCAGTGTGCGCAACTCATGGCAGTACTGCAGTTGGAGGAGGTATGAGACGCATCTTTATTTAAGACAGTGCGTGGATCTGTGGTAGCTGTGTGCGTTTCTCAGGAAAGGCTACGGAGGCTCCATCATGTGAGACGTATGATCCTAAAAGGAGGATGAGTAGGTACCATCAGCAAACCGTGTGCGCAAGTGCGACTTACTTTTGATATGGTATCTGGTATATAACAAAAGAATCTCTCGCATTAAGTTCTCCAAGATCGACTGATGACTCCGTTTTTCGGCTCTGCCAGGCACCAGGAACCAGATGGTTAATCCCCGACATAATCCGGCTCGGAGTGTGAGCATGCACTCGGTCCGGCGAGCGCGGGCCGGGACGGAAAACTGGGCGTGACCTGGGCTGGCCGGGCAGCGGCTTAGCGTGATCCATGGCGCCGAGTTGGGCTGTGTTGGACACGGTGAAGAAAGTGGCGCCGGCCGCGTCGGCAGGAGATGCGCCGTTGACGAGCGGGCCGGTCGGGCTGTGTCACGACCGGGCGAGAGTGGGAGATGGCGCCGCCGATACGGCCACCGCTCTGCCGTCGGTGAACTGCGCGGCGGGACGGGGGTCCGCCGGTGGTCAGAGGTCCCTCAGTGATCGGCATCCCGGGGCGTTCCGTCTGGGCGCCGCGGCGCCACGCTCCCGGCGCCCGGAGCCGTGGCCTTGCCGGCGCCCCCGAGTCGCGCCCGGGGACTCTGAGCGGCGCCGGCGGCCACGCGCCGGCCGCGCCATCCGTGCCGCTATCGGGGGAGTATACAAACGGGGCGGAGGTTTGCAGAGCAAACTGTTTGCACGCTGCTGTCGCGACACTGCCGGCGGGACTCCCTGCTCCGGTGGCTCCGGCGGGGCTCCTCCACCCGTGTCCGGTCCGCGCGCCGCCTGATCAGCGGTCAGCTCGGCCGCTGCCTGCTCTGCCGGGCAGGCGCGGCGCTCCCGGCCTCTGCCCGACCCCAGTCCCCACCCGGCGTGCACTGGCATACCGTGTGTGCGCTGAATGACTGCTGGGTGTGCAGGGCGGACGGTAGCCGCCGCGCGCCGCCCCGCCGCACACAGCTGCCACTGCACTGGCGGGGACTGTTGGTGATGGTGCTGATGGTGATAGTTCCGGTGGTGACATTGGTGGTCCTGCCGTTTGTGGCAGGTGCACCTCACCAGTCACCCTCAACACTTCCGCGGGCAGTCCTGAACGCTGCAAGAAACCAATGCCCATGAGAAGGCATCGTCAGAGAGATTCGTGAGACGGGACCGCTACCCGGCGAACTGTCAACTGCGAAACTTGGCCGGCGAACTTATGGCATGGGCGCCGAATCGTCTGGCCACTGCCAGGCTCCGCCGCCAAACTTGACCTCTGAACTTCTGGTAGATTTGTGGAAACGACATGCTATTTTCTGGTGGTATTGATTGAGACTGAAAGTTTGCTTCTCAAATGTCAGAGCCACCGTCGGTGACTTCCCGTAGCACAGCTTCTGCACGAGCTCTTGAAGCTTCTGAAGCAGTGATAATGTTTGTTTGAGGGAAATGAGGGCGGGAATGCATTGATACCGGGTCACGGTGCCTAGTCTGCACCTATAAACCCATATGAGTTGATAAGAAAGACTTATCCTATTCATGCTATTGTTTTCGTTCATGGCCACTGTTCCTTGCCGAGCTGTGCCTTGTAGAGGTGGCAAAATGTGGACCCGAGGACCCGGTCCAAAGAACCAGTCTGGACCCATATGGGTCCAGACCGGTTCCTGGAAATTTTTCTGACGGGTCCAACCGGGTCCTACCATAAACTATACATCTTGCACACTATACATTATTACAAAATATGAAGGGAATTAAGTGAATGTTTCTTTGCACACAATAGCTCATGAGTATTCCCAGTGGGAAATAGGCTGTTTTACATGATGCAACTAATGATTCCTACAAGTTAATTGTATTAATTGACTTTTGGGGAACGGGTCCAACTGGTTCCGGTTCCAACTAAGACCGGGTCCGACTGGTTCCAGAAATGTTCAGCCGGGTCTGGTTCGAGTCTGGTTCCCAAAATTTTCATCTTTTGCCACCTCTAGTGCCTTGTGTTACCCGAACGGGTGATGGGAAATATGCCACCGAAGGCTGACCCCATTGATGTTCAGTGTGCCGCGGCAGCGCTGTGTGCCTGTTCCTTCGATGTGACTCTAGAGCTTCACTGTCCTGCCATCCCCATAGGTCGTCTCATCCTATCCTGCCCGGCTCACGGCTGTTTCACGAGCGATCCGCTGGTGACCCCAGCACCCATCAGTCTCGGAACATCAGCTCGCCGGGAGCACTGGTGGCGTGCTGTCGGCCGCTCGTGCCCTCCGTCCGGCCGCCAGTCCGCTTCAATAAGACCAAGGCTTTCGGCGAACACCATCAATGGTTTCCGGGAAGGCAGATTGAGCGCACCGCCTCGCCGGTTGCACGCGTGTATCTCGCCGTCCGGCCGCCAGGGGCGCTGGCAGCGGCGGCAGGAGCATGACGGCTGACGGCCGGGCGGGCGACAGGCGGAGGGCCATGCTGGCGCCGGACCGACCCGGACCGGCCCGTGCTAAAGCACCGGACGGCCGGGCCGTCAGTCCCAGAGGCGGCCTGTGCCTAACGCAGACTGTTGTAATCACCTTCACGGCGTGCAGTCCTAATCGTTTTAAACGGGTGCTTGCCGTTCCCTGACTTCCTCTCCTGATCCTCACTTCTTTGATCTCTCGCAGCCTGTTTTTCTTATCTTTTCCCGATGGTACTGGATCCTTCTTCCACTGCGGCTCTGCCCCATTCCGACGAGTCCTCCATTCATAATTAACACCTTCCCGTAACATATGTATCCGGCTGCATTTATGTATGCATTATGCATTAAATACGCTGGGTGTTTTCTACTCTAGGTGACTTTTTTGCTGCTTATTTTCGTATTTGCTAAAAATATTTTTTTTAATCTATTCCGGCTTCCGACTGTCGATGTGAGCGACACAATTTTCATGGGATTGCATACAAAGTAGCCATCCAGACGTTTACATGTACCAGGAAACATGTCACTTGTCAGTATTACAAAGCCGACTGATGGGATCTTGTTTATGTTATGCATCGGAAGTATCTCCTATTTCATTCTCTTTGTTTCTGTGTTTTTCTCCTGCGCTTCCCCGAGCTGGCCGCTATCCCCCTCCCCCTAACGAGCTACCAGCTCGGCTTACCAGATCCCTCCACTTCACGTTCGATCGCCTCTCTCTGTGACATTCCGCGAGCCGCAGAAACAACCTCGCGGCCGTCCGAGCGCTCAGTATTGACCGCCCTGAGACCTGACGTTTCCCTGTACTCTGCTCTGCACCTGCTGGCTACCTCCCCGCGCCACGCGCTGGCCGCGTGAGTGCCGTTTTTACGTGCATTTGGAGCAGGTCTGTCATGTGCGATCAAGCGGACAGGGACAGAGTTGCCGGTAAGAGAAAATCGCGACTGTAACGGCCGAGTGAAGTACGAATGGATAGTGTGCGGTGGTCTTTAGCGGGAGTGACTGATGGAGCTTTGTGAACCGGACTGTGCCGTGCCGGGCCGGTGTGAAGCGCGCGCCGCACTCTGAGCCAGGCCGGACGGCCGGCCGGGCGGATCAGCCGTTCGCAGAAGCGATATGTATCAGGTGGGCCGTGTTGCCTGCCGCGCCCGTGGCGCCGTTCTTGGGACCGCGGCTCAGAGACAGTGGCAAGCGGTACAGTACCGGGTACCCACCTCCGGTACAAACGGTACGGTACCGGTGCAGGCTCTGAGACGGAACGTCCCCCCCCCCCCGCTCCCCTCCTCCCAGGCCACGCAGAACGCACATAAAGATAATATTAGCTTCGAAAGGCCGCTCCGTTCACCAATACCCTGGATGCCGAAGTAGAACGCGCTTCTGTGAACCAGTCTGCATCACTCTGGTTGCCATAGCAGCTTGATACGCGGAAATGGGTTCAAGGCCTTGCCTTATTCATTCGCTATTTGTTTCACGGTCTAGAGCATTTGCAGCTCTATTTATAGTGCATATGACATGCGGTTGGATACGTGTAATTTTGTTTCATATGCGAATTTGATTTCCCCCCTTCCACTGCTCTGTCTCCCTGCTCTACGTGACTTTTCCGAAGTTCGAGTTCTACCTGTTAGATATCACCTTCAACCAGTGCGGTAACCATTAACTCTTTAAAGGGACACTCCCACCTTAACATTAGTTTTGAGTTGAGATAGCCAAATTGGTGGCCATGGCCTGCAAATACCGGTTTGGGCACTCACAACATCGACAAATGCTTTAATTCGGAGATATGGAATTTCAAACTTGCAGTTTTCGGATTCTAAGGGGCTAGTGCATTGGTATGCCCCCTTAGAATTTGTGACGTCAGCGGAGATCTAACGATTTTTAAATCTTTTACTAAAACGTTTGGTAGCACGCGGTGGTATATGCTGCTTTGCGCGCAACAAATGCCGCACTTTCAAATAAAGTCGCTAGGAACAGCGGAGATCCCAAAAAGTAAACAAAAGTAAAAGTCTAATATCTTGAAAACCGGTGAATATTTTTCGATGAAATTTGGTAGATATTCGTTTTCGCTCTTTCTGAACCGAGCGACATCACTTTCTTGCCAATTCATTAACTTTTTTGAAGGTGGGAGGGTCCCTTTAAGCCCCTCCTCCCCCTCCCCCTCTGAAGGGAATCTCAGACCTCGTTACCTGGACTCTCCCCCCCCCTCCTGCAATAGAGTAAATTGGGTAACGATCCTGATTTCCGCTGGACAGTGCACTTGCCGCCGTTTTTCTGTGTACAAGACATAAAGACTTCGTTCTGAGATTGTGGACAGCCGTTGCCATGACTACCAGCGGACGCTCCTCGGTGTCGCAGCCCGTCCACCTATAGCCTGATCGCGCAGCGTCTGTATTCACGGGTCTCGGCTACCGGTGGATCCAAACTGTCTCGAGTCGCAGTAGCAGTCACCAGCGATCAGACGGCCCCCTCCCGCCCTGGGTCCTCGGACCGTCAGCGGTCACAGGGAACGGTATGTCTCCCGTTTTACAGCTCATTGTTGGGGACGGCTGTGTCGGTGCAGTGCAACCGGAGTCTCTGGCCAGACCAGACGGCGGGGGCGCCGGTCGCGGCGGCCGCTCTGACCCTGGCTGACCCCGCTGACCCCTCGTTGACCTCGCTGACCCCTGGCGACCCGAGGAGGCGCTCGAAGGGCGCAGTCAGTAGAAGTCCGGCGCCGGCACGGCTGTCCTGCTGCGCCATTGCAGTGTGGTGAGTCGACGTGCCTGGCCCGCAACCCAATGCCTTGTTGCGTGATTCACTCATGGATACGGTGCAAGTCCTGAACAGTGGATAGTGCTCCGACTCTGACTTGAGTCACGTTATGAAGCAGCCACCTCCGAACTGTTCGAACAGGCTCGGCTCTGAACTACGGCGTGGCCTACTCTGTGCATTCCGTTAGACGTGTCAGAGTTGTGCTGCGCAGTGGAGCAAATGTCAGCTCCCCGCCCCAGCCCATGGGCCAATGGATTATCAGCTTTACCGCTCCGAATCGTCAAACGCTTTGACATGGACCTCAAATGTCAGGGCTAACGTGTTTGATGGGAACGAGGTTGGCCGGCTGCGCCGCGCCGGTTTGGCCGTTGCCACCCGTTCGTATCCGTGTTTGAACGCCGGGTGACAGACGGGGGGGGGGGGGACATGCGTCCTGACGTGTCGCCGAGCGGCTCCAACATTTGGGCAGGGGCTCCACTGAGCAGTCTGGGCTGCTCCGGCCGTCCACCAGTCATGGTCAGTAGTCAGGACTGCGGAACTCGTGGAGCGCCGTCGAACGTTAATTCTGGCTCCAGGAACATGCGTGAAATGACATTACTTTTAGGAATCTCCCTCCAGTGACTGAGTCGTGAGAAAGGCGCCAGAATACCACCAGGGACCGGGTAACGGCCCGCGTGGGTCGCGGTCAGGCCCATTGAAGTTGCCGGGGTCAGATCAGATAATCGTGTTCCGGCCCCGGGGCGGCCGCGCGGTCCGTCGCGCCACACTGCGGAAGGCCGGGGGTCTGGCGCCAAGGGGACGCCTCGCCAGTCTGCCGCCCGTCACCCCGTCCGGCCGGGGTGCCAGTCATTAGCCCCCGCCGGCCGCGTGGGGCTGCCCCAAAGATGTGCTGTGTGCCGCCAGTAATAGTCGCATTTGGAAGGTGCTGGTGAATGGACTGTGTGGGTTCCTCTTGTGGTGTGGATATTGTGCCCACGCGCTGCTGTGAAGTCGAGGAGACTCGTGCTGTCACCTTCCGGTGCGCCTCGTGAGGAGAGCCATCAGTCCATCGCCGGATCTGGTGAGTACCTACCCCAACTTTTGTGGGCTCCCGCTCGCCGTGTCGATACGTTTGACCTCTGAACGGCTTCCGAACGGGCGGCGACAGATCTCAGATGGAAGCGGATGTGCGTATGGCAAAAGTGTGGATCAGTGCCAGAGTCCACTACCCTCCCCACCGGCGGGACACGACCTCGCAGTGGGCTCGGGATCACCTCGCCGCCGCGCCGGTCTGTCTGTTTGCCGGGGTCTGGAGCCAGCCGCCAGGGGTTGCCTGCTTGGGTCTGTGAACAGCGTCCACATCGCGTCTGTCTCCTCGTGTACCCGTTCGACTTCCGGCAGTCGCTATTGTCATTTCGGCGTCTCTCCGTACGGTGATTCTCCTTACCAATCGTTTATATCGTCCTGCTTGTGATCGCTACTGTTCTTGCTTACAGAACTATCCACTGAAGCTTTTTAACCATCAGCTCTGGCGGAAAGGATGCTTATGCAACCTTCCTGCTATATGCTGTGTGTATCGATATGTTGAGTCGCCTATATCGATATGTTGTGATTCGCTTATATCGATATGTTGTTAGTCGCCTTTTGTATCGATATCAACGTGTGGGCCAATAAAGGCGTGACGTGTCACTTGCTGGCACGGCACGGAGCACGAAACATGGCGCAGCCTGTGGTGAACTTGCGGTTTTGATTTCTATTTTTGGTGGGTTAAAAGCAACTTGAAGAAGTGTAAGAAAGCGAGAAGAAGCAAGACAACATCAAGCAGTGATGTCTGGATTTACCCCACCAGAACAGTTTGATTTTACTTCACCAGAGCATTGGCCTCTGTGGCGCGACCGCTTCAGACGATATCGCCAGGCGTCAAAGCTAAATCTCGATGAGGAGGAAACCCAGGTCAGTGCACTTGTTTATGCAATGGGGCCAGAGGCTGAACATATTATTTTGAGCATAGCAGCTTTCCCTCACAACAATTTTGAAGCTGCTGTGCGCTGTTTTGATGGGTACTTTACCCCAAAGAGAAATGTGATTGCTGAGAGGCATGCTTTTGAGATTAGAACACAAGGCGCTTCCGAGTCGAACGAAAGCTACATTAGAGCAGTGCATTGCCTTGCCGAATACTGCCAGTTTGCTGACAAAAATGAAAGGATCAGAGACCGTCTGATAGCAGGAATGAAAGATAAAAATATGTCCAAGCAGATTCAGTTACGAGCTCTGGATTCAGATGTGACCCTTGAAGTTGTGGTGCAGATGCTTCGTAATCATGAACTCGTCCATGACCCGAGTACCACAGACAATGTGAACAGGATTGAAAGCAGAGCGAGATACAAGCCAGCACCACATCAAGCGAGACGCCCAAGCCAGCCTGGACCAGCTGTTGGACGAAGCCAGAGCCAGCCAGATCCAGCCTCGTCCAGACCAAGATCAGGTCGTGGACGAGCCGGCAGAGGATCACTACTCTCCACAACATGCAGGTATTGTGGAAGGAGGAGGCATACCAGTCCGCAGCAATGTCCAGCCCTGGGGAAAACCTGTTTCAAGTGTGGTGGCAGGGACCACTTTGCAAATGTTTGCTCGGGTTCAAGCCATAGAGTTCAGAGTGTCCAATGTGCCCCAGATACTGAACATGATGAGGATCAGGAGGAAGGTTATTTCCTTGGGGTGGTTGAAGGGCACAAGAGCAAGGACTGGACAGTTTCTGTTGAGGTTGGTCAAAGCCAAGTCAGTTTCAAAGTGGACTCTGGTGCAGATGTTAACATCATGTCTCTCCAGCAGTATGAGCAGATGGTGCAGAAGCCAGACCTGCTGCCCACCTCAAGACAGCTGACCAGTGTTGGTGGTGCCCTTGATGTCCTGGGAGTATTCAGTGCAACCATCAAGTACAAGCAGGTGAGCCTTGAAAATGAACATTTCTATGTTCTGGACACTTCTCAGAATCTGTTGTCACGCTCCACTGGAGAGAGGCTCGGAGTGATTGAATTCACTGGAGAGGTGAGACTGTCTCAGAATGTGTTTGGTCCAACTGGTTTGATGAACACATCACCAATCAAAATCAGGCTTGTTGATGATGCCGTACCCTCTGCTGTGCATACTGCTCGTAATGTGCCATTCCCACTGCTGAAGTCGGTGAAACAGGAACTGGAGAGAATGGAGGATGCTGGAATCATCAGGTCAGTCTCAGAACCCACCGACTGGTGTGCACCAATGGTGCCCGTTCCCAAGGGTGGTGGTTCAGTACGCATCACGGTCGATTACAAGAACCTGAACAAGTGTGTGAAGAGAGAGATCCACCCTATCCCCACCGTGGAACAGTTGACAGCTGAACTTGCAGGTTCGAGCATCTACAGCAAGCTGGATGCCAGCTCGGGGTTCTACCAGCTCCCACTGGACAGGGAGTCGCAGCTACTGACCACTTTCCTCACCCCATTTGGCAGGAAGGCATTCCAGCGGCTTCCAATGGGGATAAACCTGGCGCCTGAATGTTTTCAGAAAAAGATGCAGGAAATGCTGGCTGGTCTCGATGGTGTACTGATATACATGGATGACATTGTTGTGTACGGTGACAGTGTGACGCACGACGAGCGTCTGCAGGCAGTTCTCCAGCGGATCGAGTCATCCGGGCTGAAGCTGAACAAAGCGAAGTGCGAGTTCAAGAAGGACAGCATCATCTTCTTGGGCCAGAAGATCAGCAGCAGAGGAGTGGAACCGGATCCTGCCAAGCTCGCAGCAGTGAGAGAACTGCAGGCGCCACAGAACGAGCAGGAACTGAGGAGCCTACTTGGAACCGTCAACTATCTGGGTAAGTTTGTGCCCCAGATTCAAAGCAAGCTGAAACCTCTAAACGACTTGTTGAAAAAGGATGTAGCCTGGGTGTGGTCCCATGTTCAGCAAAAGGCTCTTGACGAAGTAAAGCAGATGCTAACTGGTGCTCCTGTGTTAGCTTTCTATGACCCAACCAGAGAGACCATTGTGAGTGCTGATGCGAGCAGCTATGGCATCGGTGGCTGTGTGTTGCAGCGACAACCCGACTCCCAGCTGAGACCCGTTGCGTTTTGTAGCAGAACGCTGACCCCATGCGAGCAACGATATGCTCAAATTGAAAAAGAGTTATTGGCTGCTGTCTGGACATGTGAACGAATGCACATGCTACTGTCTGGTCTACCACAGTTTCGACTTGAGTTAGATCATAAACCGTTGATTCCGTTGATCAACTCAAAGAGCCTAGTCGACACACCTGTTCGATGCCAGAGACTTTTGATGCGTTTGACAAGGTACAATCCAGTCGCCACCTATGTGCCTGGAAAGCAGCATGTTGTACCAGATTACCTATCCCGGCATCCCTGCAAAGAGACCGACAATCTCGCCACTGTCTTGCAGAATGACGTCAGCGATTACGTGTCCGGCGTGATCGGCAGCCTGCCCGTGAGTGATCACCGCCTGGAGGAGATTCGGGTGCTGCAGGAGAGGGATGATGACATCTGTCGTGTCACCCAGCAGACTCTTCATGGCTGGATGGAGGGTCCGAGGGCCCTGCAGGACTACTTCAGCGTCCGGCATGACCTGAGTGTGGTGCACCTGCCGTCAGGCCCTCTGCTCCTGTACCGCAACCGTCTCGTCATCCCTTCGAGTATCAGGTCAGAGATTTTGAATAAGCTGCACAATGATGGCCACTTTGGTCTATCCAAATGCCGACAACGAGCTGACCAATCAGTCTGGTGGCCCGGGATCTCTGAGGATCTGAAGAGACATGTCAGCCAGTGTCAGTTTTGTCAGATAAACAGTCCACAACAGCATCGTGAGACACTCATACCGACTCCCGTCCCAGTGTCTGTGTGGAGTCACATTGCCTGTGACATCTGTCATCACAACGGTCACGATTACCTGATTACAGTGGATGTGCTCAGCAGATACCTTGAGATTCAACGCCTTCCCCGTCTCACGAGTTCGGCGGTAGTAGAACGACTCAAAACGCTATTCGCCCGCCATGGAATCCCCGACATGGTAACATCCGATGGTGGAACTCAGTTCACGTCACATGTGTTCCAGAACCTGTCCACCGAGTACGGTTTCCGGCATCGGATAACCGACCCTCACACGCCGTCTTCGAACGGCGCCGCTGAGCGCGCCGTAAGGACGGCTAAGTGGCTCCTCCGCCAGCGGGACCCGCATCTGGCGCTGCTCAACTACCGCGCTACGCCGGTGGAGGCGACAGGCCAGTCGCCTGCTCGTCTGCTCTTTGGACGCGAGATCCAGACTCGGCTTCCGCGTCCGCGGGTCGTCGAGTGTCAGGACTCTACACTCGACGCCGCGAGGAGGAGAGATGGTGAGAGGAAGGAGCTTCAACGAAGGAGCTTCAACAAGCATCACGGAGCTCGCGACTTGCCGCCGTTGCGGCCTGGGGATGTAGTGCGGGTGCGAACAAGGATCGACCCGGACTGGAGCGAGCGAGTGACAGTGCGTGAGCGGATCGGGCGACGAAGTTATGTGGTAGATAACAATCGTCATACAGTGAGGCGCAATCGAGGCGCCCTGCGCCTGTCACCGGGGATCGAGCCTCCCACGGGCTCGTCGGACCTCCCGGTGCCCTTGTCGGTGCGGCCGTCGCCGGGCGTGCCGGAATCTGTGCGGCCGTCGCCGGGCGTGCCTGTTGGTGTTTCAGTGCGGCCGAGCCCGACTGTCTCGATGCCGCGGCCGGCTATCTCTCCGCCGGGTCAGACGCCGGAGCCCTGTCCTTCCGCAGCGGCGAGTCCGAGCAGGACCCGCAGCGGCCGGCTGTACGGGTCGCGTTCGTGATCCCCTGTACGAGTAGGTCGTAGTCTGTTGTACCGTTTTGCTTTTCTTTGGGGGGAGATGTATCGATATGTTGAGTCGCCTATATCGATATGTTGTGATTCGCTTATATCGATATGTTGTTAGTCGCCTTTTGTATCGATATCAACGTGTGGGCCAATAAAGGCGTGACGTGTCACTTGCTGGCACGGCACGGAGCACGAAACACTGTGCTTCTCGGTCTTTTTGCCAATCATCCCTGATCCAGTCATTCTGTCATAATATGTTGGCTTGGCCGGCTGACATTTCGCTCGAACTATGCTGCTCGGTCGATCCTTGCTGATCAGCCGGTCGCAGAAGCTAGTCGACTCGCCATCTCGAGCTCTAACGGCCGCCGTCAGTTCACCGTAAAGTCGTTGTGCGCTCAGCACGGTTACCGTCACCGACGCCGGCGGCGCGTGCCGAGAACGGCGCTAAGTGACGCACTCGCCGACAGGCGCGGACGGAGCACTCGTCGATTGCGACGAGAAATGGATCTCGGTACCGGTCAGAAGTGGCCAGTGGGCGGGCTGGTTAGCTATCTCATCACCTGGCTCTCAGTATCTAACCATTTGCAGAATGCAGAGGATGAAAATGTGACGGATTGGCGCGGCTTGATGATTTGATCAGTGCATTCCCGCTCAGCTGCCTGGCGGCTGACGCATTTGATCGTCGGGAACCTAATGAAGATTAGGTCGATGTGGGCTGAGTCGGCTTGCAGTTCAGAAATCGGGTTTCATCTGCACATGTTTGTTGTCGTGCCTGTGTTTCCCCGCCTGTCTGGCGATTGTTATTAATTCGCTGCGATTTGTCCAGGCTACGAGTTAGCAAGTCATTATCGCCGCGGTCGGTTTGGAAAAGAGAAGCTATAATAGTGGCCTGATCGATCAGATATTCGGAAGAATGTCCGTAAATCGTAATTGATAACCTGTGAGCTCATTTATGCAGGTATATGCTTAGCTCTTGGTTAACGTTAGAGGAATTCATTTGGTTTGGCCTCCGACATTCGTAGCCTGCACCACTGCAGAAACCAATCCTCTTGTGTCACTAACTGGTCAAGCGGGCAGGACACTGTCCCTGGCGGGGGAATCAGGTAGAGACGCTGTCTAACAGTCCCTGAGGGGTGTTCACGGGCACCGCACACTGCTGCGTGCGCTGTGTGCGGTGCGTCCAGCAGGCGTGGGGGTAGGGGATGGGTAGGCGGTTCTGACGTCACGGCTGCGTGCGGTGGACGGTCCGCTGTGGCCAGTCCCGACCGGCCACAGCGATCGCTGTGTGCGGTGACGGAAGGCTGACGTAGGGACGCAGTGGGCGGAGCTTGGAGGCTGTGTGCGGTCCGACCGCACACAGGGCCCGTGAACAGCCCTCTGGTCTGGCGGACCGGGGCCCTCCCGATCAGACGGGCAGGGGACCATTTTCTATCCCTGGTCGAACAGGCAGAACGCGTCCATGGTCTTGCGCCGTGCCTCGACCACGAACCCATTCCATCTGCCCCGGTAGCTCCTCGCGTAATGTCAACACCTCGCAGCATTTCAAAATTGTGAAGTGAGCTTGCATCTCGACCGGCCCCATGGCATAAACATTGGACTGTTTATGGGCGGCCGGGGCGGCCGAGCACGGACAGGCACGCGGCCGGCGGTCTTGGGCGCCACCCGGGCCGATAGCGAAATAATTCACAGAACGGACACCCCGGCGCCACGCGCCCCTTAGACCGGATGGCGAGGAATGTAAACTGAATTCTAGCTGATCCCCGATATTTCTGTTATGTTTTGAATAGAGCTGTTGAAATCAAAGTGAGGCGTTTCTTTTCTCGCCGGCCGATATTGTGATAGCTCGCTTCTTTCTATCGTCGCCGCGGGTTCTCCATCTTCATGGAAGCTTGCCTTTTCCAAGAGGTCCTACTCCACCCCACTCACAGTCTACCGCAGCACGCGGTCGTGGCCGTTGGAGGGGGGGGGGGGGGTCAGCTGGCAGCGGCGCCGTGGTCCGGCGCTCGGACCGCTCTCGGCAGTGTTGTTCATGGACGCGGATCAACTATATTTTTACCGCCGCCGGCGCCGATGAAGTGGGGACTGGCGGCGGCGCCAGCCCTCGGACGGCAGGGCCGCCGGGTCAGGAAGGGGCTCAGCGGGCAGGGTGCCGGGCTGGGGTCTGACGACCCAACCCGTCCAGCCCGGCCGGCGACAGTCCCGGTCCGGGGAGCGACGGCCATGCCGCAGTGCCAAGAACGGTGACACGGTGATCACTGAACCGGCGTCGGAATTACTTTCTGGGAACGGACCTACGGAACAGAGTATTCTCTCGACGATGGTATGAAATTGCTGATTGGGTTTTAGCAGTAACCACCGTCCACCTTGTATGCTGTTCGGTGTCCTCATGAGTTAATCGCAGCTCCCCCGCTGCGCCTGTCCCAGTGTCTCTGGGTGACCGTCCTCCCGGGTGCCGGGCCGGCTCACGGTGCCGCCGCCAGCGCGCGGTCGCGCGGTACCGCCTTCCCATTCACTCCGGTGTCTGGGAGCCGGCGCCGGCCGCCGGGCCCACCGTCCCACAGTGTGGCCAAACGCCAGATTAGCGCGAATTTAATCAAAAAACGAATTTTGGAATTTTGACTTTTTATAACTATCAGTCGATAGGAAATTGTCCAAAGTATGTCAATATCACAATACTTTGGTTCAATGTCTTCCTTTCGGTGTCCAAAAAGCTAGCTAAAGTGGACATACGCAATGCCGGTCCCGGCTGTGCTGAAATCGTCGAAAACCCGCGTCATGTTTACAACACATTTTGGCGTAATTGTCGGAAAGGTTTGGAAATAATTGGAGTGGCATATGACTACTGAGCCTATATTTGATAGTATACCCGAATTCTATAGGTATCCTTGGACTAACCGATGAGTTATGCTCATTTGAAAATGACCTTTTCAAACATCCCCTGAAAACACTGTCCATCTTAAAAACGTAGAGATATAAGAAAATTGCCAAAAAACTCCACGCCAAATCTACCATGAGAAGATTCGCCACACTTTTCTGGACATGGTCCATTCAAGAAACCCTGCCCCAACCTGCCCCCCGGCCTTTGGCTCAACTTTGAACGTATCGGGTTGGCCCGCCCGGGGAGGTCCGGCTACAGGGTGGGGGCGGCGGCGGCTCCGTAACGTTACGCGGATGGCTCAGCCGCTGTATTTCTGACTTGTTATATTGCAGAATACGGTCGCCAATGAATAAATCTTGACAATTTTTTAACCCTCGCCCATATAGGGGGTGCTGGTGGGGGTCGAAAGGACCCCTCTCGGTTTTTCGCAAAAAGCTCATGTAAAAAGCGGCCGATCGCGACGAAACTTTCAGTACCCTCGAGTTTACACATACCCTTTACACATACCCTTTAAACATACCCTTTAAATTTCACGAACCTAACCCCAATGACCTTTGACCTGTGACCTATTTCTCGAGACCATGTTTGGCCGGAAGCGCGATTGGGCGTATGTTTGCTTGCATTAGCCGCGCATTTGCAGTCTTTTCGTGGTTTCAAGCGTCTTAACATTTGATATTATGATGTAAGTCCCATGCATTATGGTCGGCGTCAAGATCACTTGAAGGTCAGGTCAGTTCAATGACCTTTGATGACCTCGGCTCACCTTTTTTAGTTTTACATGCTTCCAGGCTTGTTTTTGGAGCTGATTTCGAATTTATTAACCACTTGAACATTTAGGAAGAAGTTTTGGTGCCTTCGTAACATGCAACGAAGCTGTCACTGGCGGTTGACAGTTGACACCTATTAATTATGAATACCCGGCAGGACTGGTTGGCCTGACCTGGCCTGACCCGACTTACGTTTGCGGCTAGCAAAACACCAATACGGGCGAGGGTTAATGACATGAAGGTGCTTATGGTGTAAGTCTTTGTTTTTAGACTTTTACTCCCATTGCTGAGGTTCAGTCCTATCGGTGCGTGTATTTCAGCAACCATCTACCGATTCATGTGCTTCACCAGGAACATTCACACAGAAACATAATTAGATGTTGTTTTTTTCCAGCAAACTTTGGACAATCATAAGAATTTACCAGAGAAATGATGGGAATTTCGTAAACGATTCATCCTCCTAACATGCCCAGCAATTGCTGGGACCCACAATTTTATGCCTCTTATTTGCGGTTAAATTCCAGGATTTCATAATCAGAGTCGGAGTCGTCTGTCGTTCGGAGTCAACAGTTCTGACCCTGCAGTCAGAGTCGGAATCGGAATCGATTTTGGAATCCGGACCAAGACTCTTAGTCTGAGTCACCGAAAATCCATCGACTGCGTGGACTTGCCATGGCTGCGGAGTCAGAGTCCGAGTCGATCGTATAAGTCGACAGTTTTGCCCGGAGTCAGAGTTGAAATTGACTTTTGAAAGCCGTAGTCGGAGTCGGAGTAACTCCATCGACTTCAAAGCCCTGGCCTGGTAAGCACATCACCCGTCGTAAGCTAGTTCTCCTTACTTTTAGAGGCGGAACTATGCTATTATATGTCAGCAAGCATATATAATGCATCGTAAAAGGTCTCATATAGGTTTAAGTGTCAATTCTGAAACCAGGGAACCATTTTCAACGGATCCGAGCAGCGCTGGGATTTAATTCGCGCTAAACTGGTGTTTGGCCACACTGTGCGTCCGTCCGTCTGGGAGGAAGGTGCGGCGCCACGACCCGGCCGCGCGGCCCGCCGACAGTCCGGCCGGGCGGACCGGACCGGACCGGGCGGCCGCCAGGTGGCGTCACCCCCGCCCCGCCGCCGCCGCCGCCGCCGCCTGAGCGGCGCCACGTCACCGGCCCACCAGCTATCTTTGGCGCCGCGTGCATTGCCGGGATAATTGTCACCGGGCCCGGTCGGCGGGCGCCGGCGCCCCCCCCCCCCCCGCGCCGACCGGTCACCCCCGGTCGCCGGGCCGGCGCCGCCTCTGCCGCTGGCAGCGGCCGCTATCCCTCATAGCCGGGCGGCGAGCTCTGTTTACGGCTGACGTCAGCCGGAGAGGAATTCCAGCGCGGCTGCTCTCGGCGGCGGCAGCTCGGCGCCGGAAGCGCGGCCGGCGCCAGTCTGGCGGCGGCTGGCGGCCGGCCGCGGCGGGCGGCCGTGAGACGGCTGGGCGCGCCGCCGAGCCGAGCCGCCGAGCCAGCAGCCCGGAGCTAGCAGCCGCGCAGAGATCGCAAGACGAGGAACAGCGGGCCGCTCCGACGGGCACGGAGAAAGTGACGGTTCGTGTGCAGCAGGCCTGGAGACTGAACAGGCAGGCAAGGAGGCAGGCCTGGATGGTCCTGACTGAGAGTGGTGAAGGGCCAGAGCAGACTCCGACACGCTAGGACCACAGAGGCTTCTAATGAGCTGACAGCATGCTAGAATGGACAACAGGGAATCGATGTATGAATCAGAGGAATGAGGCAACGTTTTAAAATCAATGAACACTTGCAATGCTGCCCGAATTTTCAATGTGCCAACGCCAAGCTCAATGAGGGGTAGCGACAGTCCAGTTTCTACAGGAAATCTGAGGCACGAGGTGCCAAGGAGAACCGAATGCGGAAAATCATTTAAACACGATCTTAACTCCACCTTATAAGGCGAGGAAACCCCGTGAATTATTTATCACATTGCAGGGCACATCGCTGTGCACGTTTTCTCTGTAGACTTCCCCGTCGTTTAACATGGCACATGTGTGCAGTGAGAGGGCTCTATCCGGTGCCAGCCGTACCCGTCGACCCGCTTTCGTATTTTGCGCGGCCCGCTGAACCGGTTGCAAACAAATGCTGACTGCTGCTGAGTACCTCAAGCAGATCGGCATGACCGCAAAGCCTGCCGTGGCGTCAGCGGGCCAGCGGCAGAGATCAGCAGATCAGCGCCGTGCCAGCGGGAGCCCGAATATCAATAATCGTCCGGTCTGTGTCTGTGCTGCAGCCGCCGCCTCCGCTCGCGCCCCTCTGACACGCGACCTCCTCATAAAATGGTCGGGACGGTCCGCCTTCCGAAAATGTCCCGAACCATTTCGAGTAGGAGCCGCCGTGCTAATTTATTCGATCCGGGTCGCCCGGCGGCGCCGCGATACGGACTGCTCGCCGATTCCGAGAACCGGCAGCAGGTTTGGCGGTGCGACGCTGGCGGCGCTGGCGGCGGCGGACGGAGCGGCGGCGGCGGCGGCGGCGGCCGGCAGTGGCCGTCCGCGGCCGGTCCGGTCCGCGCGCCCGTACCGTCCTCTCCGTGTGTGAGCCCATCCGAGCAGTGACCTGGCTCGGCGAGCCGACAGCGCTGGCCGAGACGCGCTCGGGGCCGCGTGCCTCGCTCCACCGCCGCCACGACCCGGCCGAGCGGCGCGCGGCTCACGCACGCCGTTGGGACGCGCCGCGCAGCCGACGGAGCGGCGTCGGTGGCCGCGCGACGACCGGCGGCCACGGCACGCGGGCTCCTGTGTGGGCGCAGTGGTGGTGACGAGCGGCAGCGCGTGAGTTACCAGTGGTGACGGACGGTGGATTGTGGACGGTGTGAGTCGGGTAGTGGAGAGTGGACGGGTGTTGGGTGGACAGCGGGGACCCTGGACGGAGAGGTGGCGTGCGCGGCCGACCCCCGGTGGGCGGGTGTACGACGGACGGCGGCCGGCGGGCCCGCCCAGCTGCGTCCGACGACCTTCGGCGCCGCCGGTGAGTCACCCTCGACGGGCCGGAGTCGCGCCGGCCTGCAGCGACCCGGCCGGACCATGCAGCGTCTGGCCGAGAGGCGCCGATCCCCTCCGCGACCCTGCAGCGGGGCAGTGCCCCCTCCCCTAGGCGTACCGCCCCTGCAGCGGCCAGCGGCCTCTAGGCGGCATGCGAGTCGCCCCTGCGGTGGACGACTCGTCACCGGCTCATACCGGTGCAGTGACATTGGTTCTGTTATCGTAGCTCGTTCAGAGTCTGACAAACTTCATAACAGCTCCACCAGTGGGCAATGTGAAGTAGCTTTGCTTAGTGCACCTCTGGGCATTCATCTCTAAACTACGACGCGAGTTTTACGCGAGACGGAAAAGGCATGCTTCTTAGTAAGCCTTTTGTAAATGGAACGGACGTATTTACTTTTGCAGCCTGCAATACGCATATGTTATGCCTGGTAGTTTTATTTGACAACATTCCGACTATTCCCCATAAGGCTGTTAGTTTCAACAGACAACACGAAAGTAACTGGAAACCGCTTTGTTTACCTAGCGTTGACGCGTTGGAGTTTCTCGAGTCATTTACACGCAGCAAAAGGGAGTGCAAACAAATCGGCACTACTGACAACTGGGTTTGACGGTTTACCACGCCTCGCATGCGTTGAGTCCGACTATTTACCTAAACTATGACTTTATCCACGAGATCCTTTATCAGTGCTCTGGCTGTTACAGCTTGCAGTTTTGGAGGCGCCAGCCGTTGGCGTTGTTTATTTTCACTGTAGCGTCATGGCCGTTACGTTGAACAGAGGACGAGTGTTGGGAGGGCTCCTGTTGCCCTCTCAGGTCGAGTACCAGCGGCCGAGCGTGGCTATTATTTGCACTCTCCTCCGGTTGCATTGTTCAGAAGTAACTAAGTGGGTACCTATTTCTGTGTTACACTATGATGTGTTAACTGCGGACGGCTGTTGTGTCATTGTTTCTGTACCGTCGCCCGCTGTCACTCTATATCCTCTCGACTCGTGCTGTATATTGTCGCCTCTGACCGAGCGTATGGTCTGTTTCAGCCTGGATAATGGCCTCGTCCAGCGACGCCAGCTCGTCCGATAACGGAGGGCATCACGGTGAGTACACGGCAGACGGGCGCTGAGCAGGAGTGTTGGCAGGGAGAGGGAATAACGCGCCGGGCTGCTGCTCCAGAGCACGGATAAGTCACTCGTAGTGTGCGACATTCTACAGGGGAGAACGACTGAAGTGGCCTCTCAATTGTAATGGACTATTCGAACATTGACATGCCGAGAGAAAATGTTAGGATAGAGGCTACCGCAGTACCTATACCTCAGTACCTCGGAGACCGTTTGATCGCCAGCCGAACGGTTGCTCGGTATAGCGAGACCGTGGGAGCCCAGTTGGAGTCGCGCCGGTGCTCGCTGATGCTGCTTTTCTTTTTCACGGCTATATTGTTTGCGGTCATGTCATTGGCAGTGAGCACGGCACTTGCAGTGAGCATGGCACTTGATAGGCCTGAAATTATACCTGGGGTTGCCTTTGGGACGGATGAGGTGAAGAACTTTTGGCAGTTGCTGTCCTCATGAAATACACACCCAAAGTATGTGTAGCTTGTAATGATGCAAAAAGCTATGTAGGTATATTGACTGCATTGTTGTTCACCAAATTACCTTCCCTGCGTTACGGCATGATATGGATGTTTGGACAAACCACTGTGCATGGAGTCGAGCTGTGGCCTCATTCGTTTATGTCTGAGGCCAGTTGGGACCGTGGTCGGGCTGCACTGAACTGATTCAGAACACTGCGCTGGCAGGATGGTGGCCGCATGTGTCCAATGGTCCGTTATATGACCGAAGAGGAATGTTTTATTGGGGCGTAGCTAGCGGCGAATGCATGCTCTTATGTCCTTTCCAACCATTGCAATTCTCGCAATTATTCACACTCTTATACGACGTACCAACGATGAAAAGGTTCTAACCATTTACCGGCGGCTAGAAATTCTGACGAGAGATGAAGAAATGCCGCCGTGTTTTTGGTAATCGCTAATAATCCCACGTAACGTCCGCATCAGCCGCCGGGCGGTGTCCAGTTTCTGGGAGCGGATCAGGCCGCTGCAGAGGCCGATTTTCCCTTCCTGTTCGTGGTGAGCCGACTGCTGACCTCCTGTAATCTCTAGCCGGTAATGGGTGATCGAGTTTCGAGACAAATGCCACAAGAATGCCTCGCTTCCCGGCCGGCAAATGAATGGGCGTGTCATTTTAGGCACACGGCCGATCAGCCGAGCGATTTGAGCCTTTGACACTTGGATATTGTTCTTGGGAACAGATTTGAACTAAATATGTCTGCCCGACAGTGGCGCTTCCGATAACGGCACTTGTTCGAACCACTCCTGCTGAAGCTGGGTCTGAGTATGCATTACTGAAGACTGTAGTCTTCAATTGCCCCCCGGTTACCATGGCGACCGAGTCGTGCCGTCGGCACCGCTCCGCCGTGGCGGCCGCGTAATGGCCAATCGAGCCGTGTTCTGGGAACTCCGTCAGCGCCGACGCTGCTAGCGCTGTCGTGGTCAGCCGAACCGACTGCGTGCCGCGTGGGAGAAGATGACTCCGTGTAGGATATCTTCCCCGGAGAGACAAAGCAGCCTCACTGCGGTATCCGGGACTGACCGGGCCGTAAGCAGTAAAAGACGATGTGTCTTATTTCCCTCGTACAATTAACTCGCATTGTGTTCTGCGTTCATATTTTACGTCTTCGCTGGTAGCTTTAGAAACCTTTCTTTACTACACACTGGATGTAACTGCTGGGGTGATTGGGACTTGTAACAGTAGACTAGCTGCTTATTTCAGACTCGTAAAAACACATTCTATTTGCTCGCACCCCTACTGTCGGGCTGATGCGTCCATAGAACTAGCCAAGCTTTCCTTCTGGATCGCAGCACAAATCTCTGCCGTCTATCTTTCGGAAGACTGTTCTTTTCCACTCATAATCGACACCTCCTTCCATCTGTGGGTATTGATCTTTCTGAGCCCTATCTGGAAGTAGCTGACCTACCCTCCGGGAAAAGGACGGCTATTCACGGACGCTGCGCTGATGCGCAAAGGAGATGATCTGGCAGCTTGTCTCTGCGTCTCTGTCAGAGCGCTCAGATTTCCAGATGGGTTGACTCAGCGGAGATGGACCTCTGCCGTAGAGTTCTAGTTACCTGGCGTTCCACGTGGAAGGCCATTTAATGCCCGACCGACCGATGCATTCGTACCGAAGACGCCGCTGCCCTCGTTCAGCAAGGTCGATCGACGAGCAGTGGTATCGAGCAGCCATCCTATATCCGTCCCCGCGTGTCAGTCAGTTTATGTATGGGCCGGCTTCTGGCTTTTGTCAGCTTATTTTTCATTATTTTATTCCTAACCCAATGTTTGTTTCGCGTGTTCTTTTCCGAATCGAGGTTCTGTCGTGCGGTAATGTTTTTTGTTTGTTATCCTACGCCCTGCCCTGGGACAATGGGCAGCAAGCTGACATAACACCGGAGATCTATTTCGACCAGTTGCTGCCGCCGTTTGTTCACTGTTTGATCTGCTGAATCTCTCCCTGCTCCGCCCACCTGTGTGCGTCAAGTCACTGCCGGACGGGAGATCAGACGACTCAGTGACGCCAGGAGGGGCGCATCCGGCCGGCCGGCCGGCTGGCCCGGGGCCAAACAATGTCCACCCCTCCCCCCCCCCGACCCGTCCCCAGCTCCCCCACGGCGCGCGGCGCACGGCTCAGGTATGAGATCATCGACAGGAAGGCCAGCTGATCCGCCGCCGGCGCCGCTGACGGCAGGAGCCGCTGACGAGCTGCACTGATGTGCTTCACTGACGTGCTGGTGGGCTGCAGTGATGCGCTGTAACTACTGATGGGATGACGTGCTGCACTCGAGGCTTGGCGTCTGTTTACGTCCAGGGAAGTCACTCATGCCCGAGGGCCGAGAGGTCTTGGAACGACGCACCGACCCCGCAGTGTCGACACAACTCACAAGCTAGCGGTGAAGTCCCGTAGTCAGCGTAGTGCAAACCTGCTGTGTGAATATTACGGCTTGTCTCGAATCCTCGATCAGGCATGCCTCGGGGACTATACCCTTCCTGATCCAGGGCTGTCATTCGACTTTCGATTAGATAAATGTTCCTGTCTGCCTGCATACGTAGTGCGTGTCGCATCACATTCAACATACATTTGACACGCTAATAAAGAGGTCGCCTGGTACAGCGAGTCCCGTGAATGCGTTACCGTAACTCCAGCGGACCCGTCACTCCAGGGCGACTACGGACGCGCGCTGGACCGACTGGGATCGGCGCCCAGTTCCCCGAAATAAACTCCATTTCAGCAAAGGGCAGCGGCGCCGGCCGAGCGCGCCGGCCGATGAGTTTCCGGAAGCGGGCTCGTCGTACCGCTCACGGCCGTCACCGGGGCGGGGGGGGGGGGTGAAGCGGGCCAAACGTGCGCGCCTCACGCCACCCGGCGGTCGAATACGCACCGACAGGTGAAAGTCAAGTTCGAGCTCACCGCGTGCCTTTGTTCGGAACGAGTCCGATGAGCTGTCGTCGAGGGATTTGACCGTGTAGGTGGCAGGTTCCGGTGACGGTGGAAGGTGCTCTCTGTGACCTGAGGTCAGCACGGGCTCTCACTCCCTCCCCCCTGCAGCCGATTCCTTTGCTGCGCCCGTGGCGGCCGGCCGGCTGGCTGCAGCGGGGGGGGGGGAGGGGCCGCCGCGCCGCCACCCGGCGGGGCCCCCGGCGCGGCGGCTGGCGGCTGGCTGGCCCCGTTGCTAGGTGACGGCCGTAACACCCACCGGCCAGCCGGCCCGTGCCGTCTCCGAGAACCGCGTCACGTGACGGCCGGGGGTCACGGTGCCCCTGCCCTTGGGCGACGACGGCGTGCGACTTCGACGCCGGCGGACGGTGCCGCGCAGCCATTAGCGAGCTGTGCGCCGTTATTAATTATCCATAAATAGACCGCATAACTACATCTACTGCCGGTCACTTGGTGTAATGATGTAATGCATTCCATCCAGATGTTGTAGAATCCTGTGGGTTACCCTAGCAGCACGCCCGGCCGGCCGGCCGGCTGAAGGGCTGGATGTCTCCGCGGACCCCGCTCTGACCCGTGGGGCCTCCTGTCGACCTGGTGACAGCGGCGCCGGGCCGCAGCAGCCACTGGATGTGATCCGGCTGACTCAGTTCTCTGGATTAGGCTGCAGCCCACAGTGCATTCCTCAGACCAGAGTGGCAGCCGGACCACATGTTCTAACTCGGGTCACAGGCGACGGCTCAATTCTTATTTACGTAATATGTCTGTGGGGCGCAGGCCTACTTCGATTATTAGGATGTGTCAGTTGCTTTCAATTTGAACATTGAACAGTGCCGTTTACATTGAAAGTTTCGATGGAGCGTATCTTACAGTCAAACGTATCTTACATCTTGGTCAAACTATTATATTATTTTTCTTCCAAAGCAAATCACACCTAGTCGGATTTTCACGGATTTTCAAGAAGTTGATTGCCTCTGGCTTTCAACTTCTTTATAGGTTTACACTTGTTTCGGGAATGATATTTCGCGATACATTTACGAAGAACTGCCTCCTGCTACGTTTGTGTGATAGCTGGATATGGCCGAGACAGTCCCTCCCGGGCAGGTCAGAGTAAATACTAGGCACGCCTCTGCAGGCGATGGTGTTGGGGGGCTCAGGCCATCTCGGCCACACCACTCGAGGGTCCGTCTGGTCTGCCGGTCCTGCAGGTGACTCACCGTCCGTCCCATCATGTGATCGACTATCAGCTCTCAGTGTCGTGGCCACTCTGATCTCGGTGCACGTCTGGTTTGTAGGCCGTATGTGGTGTGAGATCCGCCACCATTCCATGAACAGGTCTGTCTCGGGCAGTTCTGGTACCGGGACACCGTCTCAATACTGATCTTGATGCCACCGGATTCCTTAGGCTCTCCATTGAAAGGTATATCGGCCAGCTGACCTTCAAAGTTCGCTCGCAGTCGCGGCGGCGTCTGCATGGCCCGCTGACATGGATGCCGTGGTGACCTTTCGGGTCGGGCGGTTGGCGACGACGCTAACGTGTTTCGCCAGAACGGGAACACGCCGAAATAGCAGCGCCACGAGCGACTCGAGTGCAGTCGGCTAATGGAGTTACAGTCCACGGATCGGCAGTATTGGACCATTGGTATTCTGACAGAGAGCGTATGTAACATACGTGGATACTGGACACGGCAACTGTCGTTTGATGTGCTTGCTGCTGGCTGCTGCTGAAGTTCTGTTATTGAATTCCTTAGTTTGAGGCTTGAGTTTTTATGTACAATGTGAGCAACTTCAACTTATTTAAGGACTCAAAAGCCAAGCACCAGGAGTAAACATGTTGCCAGCCCTACTTTTCACTGTCGGAGTTTCTCACTCTCAGATGTTACTGAAAAGGCTGTTCATCAAACTGTAATTTATTTCCACGCACACAGTGTAATGCTGACAGGTATCCCGGCGCTGCGCGCAAAGGGTGACCATGAAATGGACAATAAGGCAATGGACCGCGCCGGCGGAGTCCCACTGACTCCACGCCGGCAGCGGCCGGCTCTGTTCTCCGAACTGTGCACGGCTGTTCGTGAGCGGGAAGTGGCTGCGCGACAAACAATAATGGCCGCGGTTGCGTCGCTGGCGGTGGCTAACGGTCCCCCGCCGGCGCGGCAGCGTTTCAGGGTAGCCGGCCCCCCGTTCGGGTTCCCGGGAAGAAGCCGCCGCTTCCTCCGGTGTTTCCCATCCGGGCGCGTCACCTGAACCAGGCTTTTATTTGTGCTTATTATGACCAATTACCTTTTCGGTATCGTAGTTTTCTTGCGTCACCGCCGCTTGTCACCGGCAGGAAGACGGAACTGTGGTGTCATTTGCCATCAGTTCTCCCGTACCGAGAGACATAACAGAAAACAGCTTTCCGTGAAAAAGAGATCCTGGATCGAAAGAACAAGACGTTAAATAAATATGGAACAGATGTCCACGCTTTTTAGCGTTGTCTGTACCAAGAAAAGAAATAAACATAATATATGGTTCTCTCCGCTTTGCCATTGTTTGATATCTATATTCTGGGAAGCATTATTTTTAGTTGTGCTCACAATACCGAAAGATGGGTAATGTTAAGCCATCAAGATCAATGTCAGGTCGCACTTTGAAGCAATGAATGAACAAAATGGCGATATCGGATGGCGATGGACTGCGCATGCAATGTACCTACCTATGTTTAGAAGCAAAATTATGATTTCTGAGAAACAACGGAGGGAGATATTTACGGGGATCGGTTTCATTATCGGTGTCATTTACATTGAATATTTAATAATGCATGCATGCAGTGAAATTGTAAAAGAGTACCTACTGCACAGTGCACAGTGCACACTTCGTACAGAGCCAGCCCTTCAATGCTATGAGGGGCTGTAAGTACTATCTTAAACTTAACTTAACTACACGGGGAGGCTACTTACTAAGTAGCCTCCCGTCCCCGTGTAGTTATTAAGTTCAGGGCGAGTCGTCCTGTGGAGAGCGCATTGGGAGAGAGTGGGGGCCTGTGTAAGGGGTGGGGGCTTGTGTAAGCCGTCAGGGCGTCTCGTGCTGTCCACCGCTGCCAACAGAGCCACGTCGTGCACAAACCTGGAACACGGGCCACCGGCGCGGGCCGCCGATCGCCTGATAGGGTTTGTTTTCATTCCCCGAACCAGACAACTTGGTCTTTTTGTGACGCGAAAAAAAATCCAGTGGATGTGCCTCAAACTATATCCTTTTACAGGGTAATTGAAAATGCGAAGATGATATCTTGACATGAATTTACTCAGTTATTTGCGTCGGCCCAAGACAGGTTTTCGATTCGTTTTGGGGCTATCTGAAGTTTGGTCGAACTGAGATATGCAAATGTGCAAACATTCCAGTCCAGGCCGCAACAGTCTTGGGGAGTTCCCCACTATTTCAACATCGAGTAAGACGGGCTGTTTTGGCATGAAGCTTGTCTGGTCGGACCACATCCATCTGTAAACCTGGTTAGGTCTAAACTGACTTCAGTGTGCAGGCAGTGACTTTAAAACTTTAAACATGTATGTATCTTGTTTTATATTTAGCTAATGGAAGTTAATCATTCATAAATACCCATTAAAGACTTATCTGCCCCAAGGAAGAAAGGTGATCCGTTTGATGCATCCGCATTGTTGATTTGATCATTCGGGAAATGGCGTACACCAATTACCTAAGATCATTATTCCGGGGGGATTTGATGGTTCTCTGAAGCAAATCACGTGCTCAGTTCCGTCTGGACCGTCATGGGTTGTTTTTTGTGGCGGGATCCTCTTTGTGGCCGTGCTTACCGAGTTTTGTGCTGCTTTCTGACGCAACCAGCTGTCTGACGGGCCTCGGGTTTAGCGAACAGTTCGGGGAGCTCACCTCGGCGCTAAAGCCGTTTGAACTGACGCCGCTCTTAGCATAGTTTTTCCTTTTGGAACGTTCTTTTGATGTATATCGCAGTGCATTCAGAGTCTGCTGCGAATGCGATACAGACTCGGGAGAGCCAGAGGTGTTTGCACTTCACACGGATATTTTATGTGCACGCGTACACCTCCTAAGCTCAGTGTGGCCAAATTGGTTTAGCGTTAGGGGGAGGATGTATAAAAAAGTCGTACGAGGATGTCACTATTAAAAAAAAACTCGTATTCAGTGTCCTTTTAGGTGCAGTTTTTACAAGTTATGTGAAAAAAAACTATACCTGACGTCAAGCTTTGGTTGAAAGAAAAAAAATTCAAAATTATTGTCATCAAAGATGTAAAAAAAAAAAACATTGCAAGCGCGACAGTACGAGTATGACGGTGCGAATCGTACACTGGAACATTTTTAGTCTTTATTCCTGCACTAGGCATGCTTTCACCACAAAAACGTTGTGATGATGTAATTTTAAAATTTCTGAGGATGTCATTATACTTTTCATTGGGGGGGACTTTCCCCGCAACATCACCAATTTGGCCACACTGCCTAAGCTGGAACGCATCCACTGGGCTTTTTTTAGTTGTGATATGTTTTGTCTTTGATCTGTACTGATCTTTTGAACAGGTTAGAGAAAAAGCCACGAGAACTCACTCCTTCCCAACTCACTCACTGCAGAGTGCGGACAGCCCACCTCACTCACGAGACGGCCTATCTCATTCACGAGACGGCCCACCTCACTCTGAAGCTCGGCGTGGCGTGTTCTGTCGAGCGCGGCCGGTGCGATGGTATGATGACTTGTCGGTCTGCCCGGGCTCTCCGGGGCTGGGTGGGGGTGGGGGTGGGGGGATGGGGTAGGCTGCAGCCCGACCTCACCGCTCTCCCAGCTGCACGGACTGGGGAGGGGAGCGGGGGAGGGGAGGGGATGGTGTCTGCCGGCCTTCGCTGTCCACCGGCGCCGCCAGCGGCCGCCGCGCCGACTGCCTTGTTTGGGGCGGAGCCGGCCCTCTCTCTCCGGACCGCCCCTCCCCCTCTCTCCGCGCTGGGCCTGCTGGGATGGGAGGGGGTGGGCCGCTCGCCGCCGACGGCTGCCCCGCCCCCTCACAGGGCCGAGCCGCTAGCGTGGAAATGTTATGCCACCGGATCAGGTAATGATCAGCTTCGGATCCGTACTGAATGGAAGATGGTTTTTGTAGCCGCTCTGCGCTGAATGAAACGTGAGTCATTCCTGTTGACCGACCACGGCAGCTGTGGGCTGCTTTCTGACGCTGCTCTATTGCCGGAAGCCTCTGTGAGGTGCGGTGTTTCTAAGGGCCTGGCGGCGTCCAGTCGGCCCCGTTCGCCTGCCTGCGCGGCCGGCCGGCAGGGAGGTATCCTCTCTGACTCAGCAATCGGCGAGCAGCAGCTCCGCGCCGCGGCCTCGGCCGGCCGGTGACGTCACCGCGCGCCGGTCGGTGACGTCACCGACCCGAGGCCGGCGACGGGCGGCGCAGCGGCTGAATAGCGGGCGAGGCGGATCCGGCGGGCGGCTGGCGGGTACTGTCACCAGCTCAGGTGCCGCAGCTGGGATGCCGCGAACGGCGGCCAGCGGCACAGTGTAGACTGGGTGCCGGGGCATCGTGGCGCAGTTGCCACTGATGAGAATTCTTGCGGTGAATTGAAGCGGAGATGGTTTTGAAATCGGATTTCAGAATGTTTGATGTAATGTCTACAAATAGAAATAGTCAGTACGGTGCGCCACGCGCCTGTCTCTCCAATTCGATGTGTGATAAAACGTCAGCTATTTTCACATTTATGTGGGCCGATCAAAAGCTCACAACTTACGATAGATAGCCCAGTGAGTGGCACGGCGCGAACTTCAAGCCCGTGAGTACTAGAGCTCAAAGGGTAGTGAAGCCACTCAGCCGCTATAAATAACGATGACCGAGTCTTTGAGTGTCCAGGACGGAGCGGGAAGGAGGGGAGGGGCCGTGACGTTCTTCATGGTACCCTTTTAACAACCGCCAGTCGCCACGCTCGGTTCTACGAATGGACGAAACTGGCAGGTACTTGAGAGCCCGTAGGCCTCCAAGTCCTATTAGATAATATATGCTCGTCTGCTCGAGCAATGCGATGCACTCTGGGTGGAGAATCCGCATCCAGCAGCCTGGAGCCTGGAGCTGTTCTTGTTTCGCGCCTTTGTCTGGGTTTGGAGACCAGACGAAGTCTGACGTGCCGTGAACCGACCTCACCTGAGCTTCAATTTAGCTCTGTGTTCTATGCCTCACGGCACCTCGGTAACACCATGGCAGCTACCGTGTTACGCGGCACCCCTGTCCGAGCCCGCTGGGTAGGCAGCTGGGGCGCCCTCACTAACCAGTAACCACGCCAGCCGGCCGAGCCGCAGCCGAGAGCGTCCGCGCCGCGCTGCAAATAATGCGTGCCGCCGTAACTGCGCGCTGACACGCCACGGTTCGACTCGGACCACGGACATGGGGGCTGTGTGGGCCGTGGTACTCCCCAGTTACCGGGGCCACAGCAGTGTGTGTTTCTCACCTCTTGGGGAAGCAAATATTGGCGTAGGGCAGAGCAGCAGGAAGAATGTTTAGGAAACAGAATGAATGGGCGTTTTATTTGGTTGTTTATTCAATAGCGGGTGGTCGTAAAACAGAAACATGACTGGTAATTTTCCGTTTGCCCTTTGTTTTACATAAAGTAGAGTAGGAATTATGATCGAAGGGAACTGCCAATTATGCCGTTTGACATTACGTAGTGTAGAACACCTTAACTAGACCTTACTATCGTTCATGTTTACGTAGTGCAGCACTCGTTTGCTTAGTCAGTGCCGGCGGCACTGTGCCTCTATCCACGTGCCGACGGCCCCCCTGTCCGTCTCCGGGTGTCCAGACGGCCCCCCGGTCCGTCTCCGGGTGTCCAGACGGCCCCCCTGTCCGTCTCCGGGTGTCCAGACGGCCCCCCTGTCCGTCTCCGGGTGTCCAGACGGCCCCCCGGTCCGTCTCTGGGTGTCCAGACGGCCCCCCGGTCCGTCTCTGGGTGTCCAGACGGCCCCCCGGTCCGTCTCTGGGTGTCCAGACGGCCCCCCGGTCCGTCTCTGGGTGTCCAGACGGCCCCCCGGTCCGTCTCTGGGTGTCCAGACGGCCCCCCGGTCCGTCTCCGGGTGTCCAGACGGCCCCCGGTCCGTCTCTGGGTGTCCAGACGGCCCCCCGGTCCGTCTCTGGGTGTCCAGACGGCCCCCCGGTCCGTCTCTGGGTGTCCAGACGGCCCCCCGGTCCGTCTCTGGGTGTCCAGACGGCCCCCCGGTCCGTCTCCGGGTGCTCACTGCCCAGACGGTGTTCCAACGTACCTGTTTGCGCCCCAGCCTGCACGAATTAATTACACATTCTCACATGTCACGCTCGGTATATACCAAATGTGAAGGCCTTCCCGGAAAACCAGCCTGTACTTAGTTCTCAGAATGGATATTCGCCAAAGATTACATTTCAAGGCCGGCTGGCTGGCCGGGCGGCGAGCGAGCGGGCGGGCGGCGGGTGACAGAAACGGTTCTTGGCGACGGACAGGTCGCTGCGCTGCAATGTCGGGCAGGGGCGCCGCTCGGCCGAGTGACGGGGCAGGCCTGGCGCGCCGCGGGCAGTCGGGGAACCGCAGAGACGGAAGAGGGCGTGGAGATGGGAAACGATGGCTGAATGTTTGGGGAGGGGGAGAGAGATCACAGGCGTTCGTCCCTCACAGACGGCTGTTGAGCGGGAGCTCCCGGTGCCCCCGCGCGCCTGACCCTGGCCCACAGCCGCCATCCGTCTCGCTCGGGAGTGTGCAGACACCGGCGGCTGCAGAGACGGACCAGGTGCGCCTCTATGAGCTGCCGCAGCCCGGCGCGGACCGAACCAGTCGGTGATTCATTCGCCGCTGAGCCGACGGAAAGCAAACAAAATACGCCCGGATTCCCTGTCGGTCTGCCCAGTGTGCACCTGGTCAACAGCACAGATGTAAGGCGGATGCGGCGACTGTGTGTGGACGACAGCTGTGGTTTCACCAGTGATAGCCACAGGGGACAGGGGATGTCCCACCCCTCGGGACATTCCCAGTCCCACTGACTGATTGCTCCAGCAGCTGATAGCTGGTCCGGCGTTATTCCATCTCCGGTGGTGCTGATCATTGTTTCCTAAACGCATTTGCCAACGCCGGGCGTACGGCGCTGCTCAACCAGCAAACGCAGGCAATAAACGGCACCGTCGCCCGATTTTTATGTGCCGGGACGGATTGAATGGGCCTTTTTAAGCCGGCATTTACGGCTGCTGATAAGTATTACACCGCTAATTCATCTGATACTGATCCGGGTGCATGATACCGGACTGGAGCTATTGTCTGGTCGGTAATGGATTACGACTAGTCCGCGGGGCGTGATAGCCTTTGGCGTCGTGCACGCCGGCTACAAACAGGAAAAACGCGATGACTGGCACGCCCATTATCCAGCCCCGATCCAATGTTGACTTTGAAACACGTGTTCCGGCTGCCAATATTGCCGCTTTATAGATTGTCAACTGTCGCTGGCATGCATCGAGCATTGCAGCTACGGGGCTCGAAGCCATGGCAACGGGGTAGCGTGATGCCGTTCCCTAAGCTCAGCCTCCGCTGTTGTTCCTTTCGTGGACGGCCGACTGCATGACAGTAGTGGCGGAACACCTTCCGCAGTTCGGGGGGGGGGGGGGCACTGCCGACTTTCGGTACCATTCTTTCCATGCAACGCCCATAGGGCTAATGTTAAAATGCCAAAATCAAGGGGGGCACGGTGCCCCGGTCATCTCTGCATTTGCTGTTGCTGCATCAACATTTGTCGTTTATGCGACTTTGTTCGCGGTCAGGCGGCTCTCAGAGCTGCGACGGCTCCGAGAGCCGTTCTGCGAGAGCTGTGACGGCTCCGAGAGCCGTTCTGCGAGAGCTGCGACGGCTCCGAGAACCGTTCTGCGAGAGCTGCGACGGCTCCGAGAGCCGTTCTCCGAGAGCTGCGACAGCTCCGAGATCCAACCCCCGGGAGCTGCGATGGCTCTGAGCTTCATTCTCCGAGAGCTGCGGCGGCTCCGAGATCCATTCTGCGAGAGCTGCGGCGGCTCTGCTCCGGAGCCGGCCGAAGCCTCACGAGGTGCTCTGCCGAGCTGGTGCTCTGCCGAGCGCTCGGCGGCGCCGGAGAGTACCGGGAACCTGGCCTGACACCATCACATAGAGCGCACGGCACGGCCCCGTTCCAGGAAGGACGGCGTCCGAGCGGCGCGCCGGCCGGCCACTGCAGTCGGCCTGACGGACGGCAGAGCGCGCGCTGGAAGTTGGAGCGGCGCCGTGCGGAGGCGGGCCGCCGCCGGCCGCGCCGGTGAAACCGCACCTCCCAGTGGACAGTGTCGCAAGGCCGCCGCTGCTCGGAGCTCGTTGGGTCGAGTGGTGCGCCGGTGTGCGGCTCCAGCCGCCGCCGCCGCTGAGCAACGGATCGATGGCCGCTCGTCTCGGCGGCTGGCTTACCTGGCGCTCGGCGAGACTCAACACAGCGCGCTGGGCGGGGCAGATGGGACGCGATAGCAAACAATGCAGCGGCGATTATGTCAGGTGTGCGGGGATAAGTGTATGCAGTCCGGAGTCCGTAATCGGTGTCAGGTCAGATGTGGCTGCCGGTATCCCGCGTAGCGACCGTTCCTTGTAGGTTACACTTTACGCCGCTAGATGGCAGCAGTAGTGGACGCCTGCAGTTAGACTGTGCCGCATGGCTCTACGCCTCTGCCGAAGGCCGGCAGATGAATTTGGATCGCTATTCGCTGACCGAATTAAATCGACATAGCTGGGATATTTAGGACCGAAGTGATTTGTGTCAAGTCCGGGCGCTGTGGAGAGCGCTCTTCATTTTGGAGATGGATAATGTCCATGAATCTGGGACGTATCCTCGGCACCGACTGAGTGCCAGTACCGATACAGCTGACCACTTCAAAATCCGGAAATACCATCGATTTGGACACTGCTGAACACGCTGGGAATACCGCGGGTGCAGCAGGTTGTCGAGTCCCTGGGTGGACGCTAAATGCCAATCGCCCTGAACATCTTCAACAGCCGCACGTTCCCATTGTTTGTCGGAACCCTGTGTAGGGAAGTTACTAGTTAATTGCAAGCCCTTCAATACACTGGTATGTCTTATCCTAGCCGTTCTAATATATTTTGCAATTATTCTGGAACATATCAGCATATATCTGGACAGCGATCAGCAATCCTCTCCCCTTTCAATCTCGACTCAGTGTCCGCGCTCACTCCTGAAGGCACGGTTCCCTTCCGACGTTTCCCGCTCCAAAGTGGTACAGAGCCGCTGGGCCGACTCTGGGTCGTTGCAGCCTGTCAGAGGGGGGACGGGGGACGGCAGCCTCGTCACCGGAACCGTCTCTGTCGGAGTGACTCAGTGGCGGAAGAAGTGGCCGGGCTCCGCGCAAGGCGTCGGAAGCGGCGCCCGTCTGCCGCCGACCGCCGACCGACCGGCAGACGGCGGTCGGTGGTCGGTGGTCGGGGCTGTAACTTCCCTCCCCCTCCTCCGCTGTCCGATGAGCCCTCCCCCCCCCCAAACGGCTCTGCAGGTCACAGTGGCGACATCTGTGATTGAGTATACGATGGCCTTCTCGGTGAAACTTGGAGCACAAACACTGCCGACTTGAGTGGGTGGGAGGGAATGTGTGGGTAAGAAGGTGTAACGCACGACGAAGCTTTATTTTACTCGAGATTCGAGCATTTTAAGCTTTACCACATGCCGAGATATCCCTTTAACATTAGCACGTGCATTTGGGAAATGGCTTCGGCCCGCCTCGGCTAATGTTGAAGGTATTTGGGAAACGATTCGGCCCTAGGGCTTTTTGATTTTCCCAGACAAAATTTTACTGAATATTCTGAGCGGAAGATCCAATTTCAAAGAAGATATTTACGGATTGTGTGTTCACTAACAGCAACAGCAAAAGTAAGTAACTGCGTGTTTACTTACTTTTGCTGTCAACGTAATTCAACTAAACAAGGTTATCGTTCCAATGCCAATGTATTTATTGCTGCAGAACATGGTCGGAATAATCATTATTTCTACATAATGCACGCAAAAAACGAACAATTTAAATGCATGAAGCATCTTAACGTGCCACAATGAAACATTTGATATTGTTCCAGCTGGGATCTAAGACGCGTTTGATTCAGCGTTTCACCCAATTTTCAGTTTTCCTCACGGTTTCCTCAGTCCTGCTGGACTCCATATCTTTATTCTAACTTCTGGCGCTTCACCATCTTCATCCTCAGCTTTTTCAAACCCTTAATAAGGGGAAGTAGGAATTTCATCTTTCATACTCAACTCAGCCCAATAATGAAAAACACAAAAAATAATCACGGTGACTATAAATATGAACATTTACTAATATAATTTAACATTTAACACAATACATATTAAGATTAAAGTGTAAAAAATCAAATGAATATGATATTAACTGTTGCGCCGGTACGGCATGTGGTAAATCTCTTCCCAACCTTGGGCTGTGAAAATGGTCTTTTCACGTCAGTTCCGTGCAAAATACATTAACGCTTGGCGTTAGAGGTGCAACCGGCCCCCCGTTTCCTGGAGGTGCCCGGCATATGAGGGAGCCGGCCACAGAGGGTGCGAGCGCCAATAGGAGGCTAGATAAGCGCCAGCGGTCGGGTAAGCAAATACGGCCCGCCCGGCCTGGCGAGGACACTGCGCCGGCCGCCGGGCGCCTCCAGTGCGTGAGTGGCACGTCAGACGGCGGCCGCTCATGTTTTTCGTGCGTGCGCGCTCAAGCCGCTGCGATCATCTCCCGGAGATGGGACGCTCCACACGCGAAAGGGCATCCGGTAAGTCACGCCTGCTTGCTGGCGTCTCCCCATTGTGTCCAGGCTGTCACGAGCGACCCCACTACCAGCAATCTTAGGCCCGCGGGCGCTCCGTGCCGGCGTACCTACCGCCCCCTCGTATTGTTGTGTTGAACATTTCAGAGTGGTCCACGTTCCACTCGTGTGTCGATTACTGCCGTGGCGATCACGTTGCGATTACTGCTCCTTTGCTTGTCTTACCGCCGACACGTCCCGCGCCGTCACGCCGCAGCTGACATCCCGCCATGCTTATGTCATGATAGTTTCTCGGACGGCCAGTCCGCCCTGCCATACTATAACGCCCATCTCACCCGTCGCCGGTGAGATTTCCCGTCGGCTATTAGGCCGTCACGCCGCCGCTAGCATGGCTTCTATCGTCAGTCGCCTGGACTGTGCCGACTTATACGCTGTCACGCCGCCGCTGACAATCAACTATCTCGCCCGTTGCACGGCCCGTCCCGTCTGTCATACGTGGTCAAGCCGCTGCTGACTACCTCTTCTGTCACACGGACTGTTCGTCTGTCATTTACACCGTCACGCCGACGCCAGACCTCGGTCTTGCCGCCGCCGCCCCTGCCTCGCCCGTCACCCAACATGTCACGCCGCCGCTGACACACCCAACCGTCACGCCCGCTACGTTCGTCGTCACCGCTGTCGTGCCGCCGCCGACAGCCCACCGTCACACCTGACGCTACCGCTGGCTGTCCTGCCGTTTGCCACGACCCGCCCGCCGCCTGGTCGCCCCGCCGGCCGCCACCCGGCAACCCCTCCCCCCCCCCGCCGGCCGCCGCCCGGCCGACCGCCGCCGCGGCAACCCCTCCCCCCCCCCTGCCGGCCGCCGCCCGGCCGCCCGGCCGCCCGCCGCCCAGCCGCCCCGCCGACCGCCGCTCGGCCACCCCGCCGGCCGCCGCGCTGTCTCTCCGAGCCGGACTGTCACCTGCCACCGCCTGCGGCCGCCGGCCGTGCCTTTGTCTCCCGGCGGCACCTCCCTCCCGCCAGCCCCGCCCCGCCGCGCGCACCCCGGCCTGACCATCCTCCCATCCCGGGCCGCCGCCCGCGGCCCCTAGCCGCCTGTCTGTTTGCTTAGCGCTGCCTTTCCCACCGGTGCCCATTCTATCGCGCTCGCCTGCTCATATACTCGCGTCCCTCTCTTACACTGACGACAAAACAACTCGCTATAACAACAACACTAACTAGCTATGACATTTCCGAGATCAGCTGATCTTTCATGTCATACCAAACTGTCATGCCCGCCGCGCTCTTCACCACCGCTATCACCGCCGGCCGTCTCTCCCGTTTGCCATTTTCCACCTAAGCCTGAGGGCTGTTCACGGGCCCTGTGTGCGGTCGGACCGTACACAGCCTCCAAGCTCCGCCCACTGCGTCCCCACGTCAGCCTTCCGTCACCGCACAGCAGCGACCGCTGTGGCCGGTCGGACTGGCCACAGCGGACCGTCCACCATGACGTCATGACGCAGCCATGACGTCAGAGCCGTCTACCCATCCCCCTGGTCACCCTGCCAGTCACTGCGGCGCCTCTCTGGACCGGGACCGGGCTGTCTCCGGCCACCGCCGCGCCAGCCGCACGTTTGTTTACTGGCGTCCCCCCTTAGCTGGTGCACTTGTCTCGCCGCGCTCACCGCCGCGACCGGCCCCTGGCCACCCTATCAGTATCGGGCCGGTGGCCCCCAGCCGTAAGTCTGTTTGCTTAGCGCCGCCCTCCTCACCAGCGCTCGTTGTTTTGCGCTCATCTGTCGCAGAACGCTGCGTCCATAGTTGTGTGGTGGTTAGCGTGACGGATCCGTTTGTGTGCCGTTAGGACTATCGCCAGGGTGTCCCGGTTCGATCCCAGGTGGCGCCGGACCTTTGCGCTGCGTTAGGCAATGTATCTTCAGCACAGGGGGCTGCGCGCCTGCGCATCGCGCCTTTGTTGCCACCTACACCGCTACGTCACGAGCCGTCACGCTGCTGCCGGTCATGCCCGTTACACGGCCACCGCGTCTGTCATATGCTGCTGTCAAGCCACCACCACCGGCCGACCTGTCAGGTTCATCGCACGAGCTGCCTATCCGTCACATACCGCTACCACGCCGCTGCCGTCACGCCGCTGCCGACACCTGGCACTGTCACGCCGCTGCGGACAATCATCTATCATCCCCGCCGCACAGGCTGTCCGCCTGTCACGAACCACTGCCACGCCGCCGCTGACACTTCTGTCATGTCTAACGCACTGAGTGTCCGTCCGCCATATATGTAGGTACTGCTATCACGCTGCTTCCGACCGTTCACGATCATGGCTAGCCCAAGCGCCCGGACCGACACGTCTCCCACATACCGCCGCCATGCTGACACTCCAGTTCTACCCATCCCGGCCGCCGCCCGGACCACCCCGTACGTCTTAACCGCTGCCGCGCCGCCGCGCCGCCAACGGCACCGGGCACACCTACCACGGCAATCGCCCGGCCCACCCCCTCTGTCACATACCACCATCCCGCCGTTACCACAAGCACTCCTATCATCTACCCAGCCACCCCGGCTGTCATGCCGCCGCCGATAGAACCTTCGTCATGACAGCGCTCTAGCCGCAGGCCTGTCACACGTCAACGTCACTCCGCCGCTGACAGAGCAACGGTCATGTGCGACGCCGACGGCGGCCCGTGTACCACGCCGTCCCCCACCCGCCGCCTAGACCGCCCGCCGACAGCACTCGTTCTGCCGCGCCCGCCGCCGCGGCCGGCCTGATAACCCTCTCGTCTCGGGCCGTTGCTCGTAGGCGCCTGTTTGCTCAGCGCCCTCCCCCCCCCCCCCACCTCAGCGCTCTTGTGCCGCGTTCGCTCGCCGCGGACAAGCGCAGCCTCGTGTTGTGTTGGTTAGAGTGCGGGTAACCGCCGGTGTGACAATTCGGGCCAATCGCCCGGTGACCAGCTTAATTCCAGGAATCGGCGGACTTGTACGCATCGTTGTGAGGTATCCGTCCCTACCAGGAATAATTTTGTCTACCTGAATGTTAGGAGACAATAAAGATAAACAAGACCCCTCCCGACACATGATTTGTGAGACAGTCACAAGCTACCTAGGTGGCGCATCCTATCCACCATTGCACATCTGTTGCATCTGTATTTCAGTTATATTCTATTATCATTTACATTAACAGCGCTTCTCGCCGGATCACTTCAAAGACGACGGTTCTCACTTGACTTTGCCCCATAACTGTGCCAAACTGACTAGGCGTCCCTCCCATCTCACGTCAGTCCCACAACTCCACTTACGCTGTCGATTGTCGAACACGCCTCAACAATGTCCCACCGCTGCTGTCATGCCTCTCCGGACAACCCGTGCCGTGCCCGACACGGGCGTCTTACCCGTTGCCTATACTACTGTCATGTCCTGCCGACAGCCCTCAGCCCTGAGCCCAGCGCAGCGGTATACGCACGCCGCGGCTAACAGCCGCACCGTAACGTTTCGCAATTACCGTACGACCGTCACGTATGTACTGACACCATGCTCTGCGCTGTCACTGACCGCCCCGCCCGTTCGTCATGTCGTTCCCACCGCCGCCTAACCCGCTGTCGGAGGCCGCGCCGTCCCTCGGGCTCGGACTGCGGCCAGCCACCGCCGGCGATCGCCAACCGCGCGCTTGTTTGCTAGGCGCCCACTCTCCTCCCTGCCCGCACTTGTATGGGCGACGCCGTCATCCGCCGGCCTCCCACCCGCTCTTGGCAGCCCTCGCGGCTCAGTGGTTTGCCCGGGCGGCATGTGCGCCGTGTGTCTCTGGGATCCCAGTGACCAGGCTCAGTCCCAGAGAGCTATGGAAGTTTGTACAGCGATACCGGGCGCGAAATCCAGCGCTGCGCCCCTGCTACGCCCCGTTTCCACTCACTTTCTACCCAGCGTGGCCGGTTGGTGACGCATTAAACGTTTGCTAATGCTATCCCGTGACCTCACAGCGGCCGTCACCGAGCTCGTTTATTCCACCCCTAAAGTCCCGGGGTACTTATGATCCCCCCGCGCCCGCATGGCATACCTCATGCCGCCCCTTGCCGGCATCGTGCCCATACATTTGGGCAAATTTTGGCGTCTTTCAGCTAGGGAGAGCTGGAACACACGCAATAGGAGCTGGCGGAGGTCGAGGCCGCACTACGCCAAATCCTCCCGGATACCGAGGTAAGAGACGGGTAGGCCCGGCCCCTCAGTTCAGGCTCATCACACCACGCAGGCACCGGCGACGCCAACGTTAATGGTCTTTTCACGTCAGTTCCGTGCAAAATACATTAACGCTTGGCGTTAGAGGTGCAACCGGCCCCCCGTTTCCTGGAGGTGCCCGGCATATGAGGGAGCCGGCCACAGAGGGTGCGAGCGCCAATAGGAGGCTAGATAAGCGCCAGCGGTCGGGTAAGCAAATACGGCCCGCCCGGCCTGGCGAGGACACTGCGCCGGCCGCCGGGCGCCTCCAGTGCGTGAGTGGCACGTCAGACGGCGGCCGCTCATGTTTTTCGTTTTTTTTCTTTCTTATTTTTCCTTTGTCTCCTTCCGTCAACTCCGGCGTCTTTCAGCTAGGGAGAGCTGGAACACACGCAATAGGAGCTGGCGGAGGTCGAGGCCGCACTACGCCAAATCCTCCCGGATACCGAGGTAAGAGACGGGTAGGCCCGGCCCCTCAGTTCAGGCTCATCACACCACGCAGGCACCGGCGACGCCAACGTTAATGCAGTTTTATTCACCTCGGTTTTTTGCTACGGACCTCGTGCCTACCGGCACTCGGTCCTCCGCACAAAAACCTCGGTGAATAAAACGCATTTTCCCAGCCCCGGTCGGGAATATATATTCATTATCAGCGCCATAAATGTTCTGTAACACTGTTACAGCTCCGTCCGTCTTGACGTAACAGTGGCACCTAATTACGCTCCCGCAGCGTAATGTCTATTTATCCGTCGTTATTGCATGATGCAGGACCCCTCGCTCGATGACATTTGTTAATGTTTCATAGTTACGTGTCCTTGTAATATCAGCTGCAAAGTGGCTGGCCTTTGTCCTGAGGTCCCATATATTTGGTATGTGTAGGTGCCTTGGTGGACCCGATTTGGTGTCCACATTCCTGCTGCGTCTGTCACGCTGTCTGTCACGGTATCTGTCACGCACGTGCCGGCGGCGCGCGTCACACAGCTCAGCTGATGTGTCCGCGCTGACGCAGCGCCGCACCGGCCGTGACAGGGCGGTCGGTGCCAGGGCGGGGGCGGGGCCGCCCAGGGCGGGCGGGGGCGGGGCCGCCCGCTGTCGGCTCGACACTATACCTACCAACGGTGCTCCCGATCAGAGCCTAATCATCACAAACGCTCGGTGCTGCTATCTTTACCGCTGGGCTTTTAAATCACCTGACAATCACATCACGACTATTGCTGCTGTATTTGTTTTGCTCATCTCTCTGCGTCCCCCCCCCCCATCCCGCTCGGCGTCGTCCCAATTCGCCTTGTGACGTCACACACACACACACACACACTCGGCGGCGATCGGTACAGATTCGGGTGACGTCACGGCTGGCGTCGGGAAGCCGCGGCGGCGGCGCGCCGGTTCCGCGAAGCTCGTCTCACGGCGGCGGCGCCGGCGGGGCTGCCGCTCCGCTGGTCGACATCGATTGCTCGGCGATGGTCGGACCCACTCAGTCTGGGCGGCCCGCATCCCGGCGCCGCCCCCCTCCCCCTCCCAGAACGTCGGCGCCGACGGAGTCGACTGGGGGAGGTGCTCCGAGCCAGCCGGGTGCAAGCAGCAAGGTGTGGTCCGAGGCCCTGTACTACACCACATGCTGATGCATTACGTGGGCGGGGCTGATGTATTACGTGGGTGTGTCTGATGCATTAGTGGGTGGGTCTCTGCCTCTGGACTCGTGACTGTCCCTAGAGACGGAATAGGGAACTGTTGACTGAAGAGAGGATCGAGGCTTAGGGAAACGATATGTGGTTTGATGTTTCTTCCCACAAGCGAAGTATCTTTGTCGGTGGTTTTCTTGATGTACTTCTTTGTTGTTTGACTTTCTTTGAAGCGAATCTATTCTTCTCAAAGACACAACAGGCTTAAGCTTTGTTTTCCCTCTCTCGCTCTCGCTCCCCTCTCTTCTCTGCGAAAGTCAATAAACAATCGCATGCTTTTCCCAAGAACTGATTTAAGGGCTGTAGATATATAAAAACAAACGCTACATTATGTAACACCAATAACGGCAATGCGGATGGCCGGCATCGATCGGCTTGTTCGATGCTACCTAACCGTGGGCAAAAAGAGCGGACGTTAGATATATGACTCACAACCTCTAGACGCATCTTTCCACCGCGCTGCCATACCAATCGCCACGTGGCTGGTCTGATTGCGGCCGCCGTCCGTTCAGGGGCGGACGGTCAATAGAACTTATACCTAAACGGCAGCGACCCCAGCCTGGACGATGCGGCTGCGGCCGATTTAGTTGGAACAGTGATCAGGTTCCGTTGACAACTCGTCGGGATCGGTGCTACAGTGGCCCCTCTATTGCTCGGTTCGGGGTAGCCGCGGCGCCGCGCGCTCTTCAACGGGAATGTGCAAAGGTCAGCTTAGGTCACGGGTCAATCTGACGGTCCGGTGTCATCTGATGTAATCGGACGCACGTGCTGCAGGGACTGGAGCCTGGGGGAGTACTCGACCTGGCAGGTTATATCAGCCTGGGAGGCTGGCTAACTTTGGCTATATTACATTTAGGATAGGTGATATCTTGTGAAGGGAAGTTAGCGGGTCACTGTGATACAGGTAATCACAGGGGTAAGTTTGTGAGGTGAAATGAGGTGAAAAAAGGTGTGGTGATATGCCCATAGTCGGTATGTTCACGGACAGTCGGACCTGCCAGAGTGGCGATTAGGAGCGGCGTGCCTGCCAACAGGCGCAGCTCACATGTGGTTCTCATCGATCGGCCGCGCCTTCCGACCAATACAGCCGCCTATTCTTACAGCGCCCTGCTACCGGGAAGCAAAGCAGCTGCACCGAGGCGGTTTCCGTTTGTTCAGGGAAAAATCATTATTGAGTGCCCTCTATTACCGTGATTGATAATACCTATGTATCTATATAGACGACCGTAATCACATCAAATATCGCTTGCCACCGAAGCTTTTGCCAATTTTCGTCTTACAGCGGATGTCTTTTTGTATGGTTTCTGTAGGTAATACAGAAGATTCTCCGCAATCGTAGATATATGATTGCTCCTGGGAGAGATCCGTTGGCTTGGAGCTCACATCCCTCTCTCGGAGAGCCCCCTCCCTCTCCACTCCAATCTCCAGTACCTATCGCGCACTCTCTCTCTCCTCTCTCTCTCTCTCTCTCTCTCTCTCTCTCTCTCTCTCTCTCTCTCTCTCTCTCTCTCTCTCTCTCTCTCTCTCTCTCTCTCTCTCTCTCTCTCTCTCTCTCTCTCTCTCTCTCTCTCTCTCTCTCTCTCTCTCTCTCTCTCTCTCTCCTCCCTCCCTCCCCCCCTCCCTCCCTCCCTCCCTGATCACTGATATTTATGCGTAAGACCGTTACATAAGCCAGCTCACCTACATTTGGCGTTAGCTCGGGCGGCGGTGTGCGCGGGTTCCGCGTACAGAGCCTCCGACCGCCTCCGGGCTGCCGGTCTCCAAGATCCGCCGCATTAGGGCAATTATACCGGCCGCCGGCGACACGGGCCCGTTCCGGCAGTCTCTCGTCACTGATTACCGACGACGGCGGATTCGCGCCATAATTGTACTCCAGAAACGAAGCCGCGTCGAAAACGTCGCGCCGGCGGCGCCACTTCCTTCTCGGCTTCCCTGTATAGCCGAGGCCAGTTCCGGGAATCATTGCCGGGTATTAGCGCAATTCGCACACGGAAATGTGTGCGGCGGCGATAATGCTGGCCGGAAAATTCACGGTCTCAGCGGCTCAATCAGTTAATGATGTGGTGAACAATTAGTTCATAATTATGACCTCACTTTCCGGTCACCGGCCGCGGTTGTTCCTGTTCGGTGTAAAAACAGCGGCGACGCGGATCGTTTGGTGTATCGATTGTCGCTATTGCTAACGTCATGAGCATCAATGCTAATGATGTAATCTAGGTAATTGTGTTCCTTATAGTTATAGGATCATTGTGGTAGAGTTTATTGAAAGATGTCAGTCCCGACTAGCTGGAATTAGCTGAGGTTGCAATAGCGATTGACAGCAATGTCATCCGATGAATTCATAGCCAACAATATTAATAATGCCGTGTATAGCATATGCCATGATACAGTACGTGACTCGTTGATTGTCCCGTTCGCTCCGCCCCGCGTCCCGTGTCCGTGCCGCTCTGTGTGACACCTGTGTCTCTGTGTGTCCGGCAGAGGGCGTGTACTACCACAAGAAGTTCAAGCTGCTGTCGTGCCTATCAGAGCCGGCTGGCTACGACGCCGTGGCGGCGGCGGCGGCGCTGCGCCCCCAGCTGGTAGCCGCCGGCTGGGAGGCCCGCCGCCAGCTGCCCGAGCCGCCCCCGCCCGCCGCCGAGCCGCCGCCCCCGCCCTCCGCAGACGAGGCCGCCCTGAAGGCGGCCCGCAAGGCCGGCAAGTACCAGTGCAACTTCTGCGGCAACTTCTTCGCCAAGCCCAGCGTGCTGGACAAGCACATCCGCTCGCACACCAACGAGCGGCCGTTCTCCTGCGCCGTCTGCAAGTACTCGTTCAAGACCAAGAGCAACTTTGTCAAACACTGCAAGACGCGCAAGCACGCGGCTCGCAGCGCGGGCGGCGACGGCGGCGACCTGCCCTCGGACGAGGAGGTGACGGACAGCGAGATCAGCGAGGCAGAGGGGGACGCGCCGTCCGAGACGGACAGCTGGACAGCACTGGACCTGGCGGCGCCTCCGGCCGCCTCGCGCTGGTCGGCGGCCGCCCCGGCCGATCCGCCGGCCACCTCGGAGCGCGTGGAGCCACCGCCGGCCGGCGGGCCCGCCTCCTCCCGGCAGCACATCAGCCACTCCATCGAGCACATCATCGGCCGGTCGGAGGAACCCGGCTCACCGCCGGATCCACCCGGCTCGCCCGGCGCCAAGGGAGTCGTCAGTCACATCGACAAGGTGATCCAGCTGAACGAGGCCCAGCTCAGTATCACCAAGCGGGCGCTGGACAACTTCGGCCGGCATAGCACCACTCTGGGCCGGGAGCGCGAGACCGTGCGCCGGGTGACCTCTGTGGACCCGTCGGCCGGCAGCCGGCGCGGCTCGCTGTTCCTGCCGGCGCGGCCGGCGCCCGCCGAGCCGCCCACGCCGCCGGCGCTGGCGCGGCGCAGCTCTGTGATCGGCGTGGAGGCGCAGCACGACACGGCGCCGCGGCCCACGGAGCGGCCGCGCCAGCCGCCGGCGCTGCTGCGCAGCTCATTCAGCGTGCCGGCCGCCGCCGAGGAGCCGCCGCTGGCCAGCGACAGCCTCCAGTTCACGGCCATGCCCAGTCTGCTGGAGGCGCGCTGCGTCGGCTGCGGCCTCTCCCACCCCGGCCCGTGTCCGCTGCTGTCGGACGGAGCGGCCGCCGGAAGCGGCGGACACATCCTCAAGCGGCACCTGCTCTCCAGCGCGGCCGGATCGCCGCAGCTGAAGCGGCGCCGCCTCTCGCCGGACGTGGAGCGGCTCTCGGCGGCGGCGGCGGCGGCGGCACGCTACGAGCCACTGGTGCCGCCGCCGGCCACCGCGCCGCCGCCCGGCGGACGCTCGCCCTTCGAGGAGCGCAAGAACCTCAGCTACATGGGCGGCGGCCAGGTGATGGTGAACGAGCCGAGCGAGCGGCGCACCTACCGCGTCAACCAGTCGGTGTCGGGCACCTCTGCCGGCGTCAGCTTCTACGTGTCCTCTCCGCCGGCCAGCGCGGCGCCGCGCGAGACCAGCCCGCAGGTGATGACCATCAAGTCTAACCTCAACTCTGGTGGCAAGATGATCGAGATGAGCGGCTCGTCGGACAGCAGCTCCGGCGGCTCGCAGCTGGGCACGCCGCGGCTCACCGGCTCGGCGCCGCCGCTGCAGCACAACCCGTTCCACTTCAACAAGCCCATTTCCAGCATGTTCACGGGCTCGTTCTACCCGGCCATCCAGGCGCCCAACATCACGCCGCAGCTGGGCCCCATCATGCTGCCGCCGAGTCCGAGTCGGCTCGGTCCCGGCGGCAGGGAAGGCAGGGAGGGACGGGAAGGCGGCGCCAAACGGTTCTGCTCGCCCAAGTCGCCGTCGTCCGGTCTGCTGTCGGTGCCCGGCCAGCCGAGCCACGCGCCCGTGGTGGCCCTGCCGTCGACCACCCGCGCCGGCGGCGGCAAGAACCTCAAACTCACCATCCAGATCCCTCGGCCCAACTTCCCGCCGTCGACGGCTGCTCAAACCGCCCCCGTCACCGTCCCGTGCCACGTACCTCCTCTGGCGGCGGTGGCGGCGCCCGCCCCCGCCCCCGCTCCCGCCCGCTCCCCTGCTCCCGCGCCGGCCCCTGCCCCCGCCCCCGCGCCGGCCCCCCGCTCACCGGCCATCCTACAGCCGCCCATCAGCCCCGCGCCGCGGCGCTCCCCGTCTCGGCCGGTGCCGCACATCCCCGGCATCCCCGGTCCTTACAGCGCCGCCTCCGACATGCCCGCGCGCATCGAGCGCCCGCCGCCGCCGCCGCCGCCGGCCCGGCCGCCGCCCAAGATCCAGGTACAGGCGGCTGACGAGCCGGCGCCGGGCAAACTGGGCGGCAGCCTGCCGCGGCCCAGCTCGCTGCCCCTCCAGCCGGTGAAGTACGTGAACAAGTCTCAGCGCGGCGCGGCCCTCTACAGCCCCGAGACGCCGCGGCCGCGCAAAGCCATCCAGCAGACGCACATGAACGGCAAGTGCTACACATACATCGGTCACAAGAGCTCAACCAAGCTGTACTTCTGCAGCCTGTTCCAGCCGCAGCCCAACTACGTGGAGCAGAAGTGCGGCGGCCACCAGGTGTCGATGTACTCCCAGTGGAAGCACTCGGAGCCACCGGCGGACGGTGTGCCCGTCACCCGCGCGCTCTCCACGCTGCGCCTGTCGGTGAATCGTGGCTCGTTCGGCCGACTGAGCTTCGCCAGTCCGGAGCTGGGGCCGACCGAGCCGCGCTTGGCCGCCACCGGCCTCCGACAGCCGCGGCTCAGCACCGGCAGGAGGGCCGAGAAGGTAGGACGCCGGGGTACCGCGAAACGTACCCACTCGGTATGTGCGCGTGTGTATGCGTGTGTGTGGGGGGGGGGGGGGTGGAGAGTAAAGTTCCACAGTGGATACCACATAAGGACCGCGTGGTATTACTTGGTGTGCTATTTTTGTTTCTTTTTTAGAGTACGTGAGATCACATTATATGGTTTCTTACAGATGATATTGCTCCAATCTTACAGCTTCCGAAGTACTCGTATTTCTCTCGGACAAAACTTATCTGACATTTACAGTGCTTGTGAAAGGTTGCGTAAGGGCTGTTCGTTTCGTCTGTAACGAGTCGTTCTGACGCTCTGGGCAAGAGGTATGTTTCTCGGAACCAGCGCTCCCCATATGCAGTCTTCTGCTGTGCCGCGGATCCTGGAACAGTCTGTTTCCACGCTGCACATAAGATCGGACCTGGGAGGCGAACTCGGCATCTGTATTACTTCCGTGCAGTCTCCGGCTTCTGGCTGCTCCCGCCCGCTGTGGGGCTGTCTCCGGCAGCGCGTCTGATGCTCAGATGGGACGCGCGGTATTGACGCGGCTCGGTTCGCGGAGCTGGCAAAGATGCACTTCCACGGAGGCGACTCGGGGAACGATTTCTGGAAAGCATGCGCGCTGCTCTCATTCTTGGCGTGTTTTCATCAAATAACGCAACTCTGCTGATTGCTGAGATTACTTGCGATGTGTTGTTCCATTTGGCACTTTTTCTCGCTACATGCATCCTAGTGTGTAGCGTTAGATCGTCTTTGATCCAACCGGAATTATCACCCATCCCTGCCTGCTCTGTTCATGCCTATCCCCCTAGAGAGTGGTACGGGTGGATCTTCCCAGCGGCTGAGACCGCCGAGCAGCGCCTATCGCCCCGCGAATCACCTCGTGGCCGCGCGCTGACGCCGGCTGGCGCCATTTCTGAGAAGGCGCGCTATTTCCCGCCGATCGTGCACTGATATACGGCGGGCGGCGGCGCCCGGGGACCCACTGTTCGGGAACCGGGACCCACTGTCCGGTGACTCCGGTGCCCGCTGTCAGTCTGTGGCTAGCTGTCCGGAGGCTTTCGGGAGCCCGGGTCTGCATGTCCGGTGAGCTGGTCTACCTGGCTGTCCGGTGCCCGGTTCCAGCTTTTTGGTGCCCGCTGTCGACGAGGGTCCAGCTGTCTCACCCTCACCACTGTCCGAAGTTTGACACAGGTCGTCTGGCGGTCCGTAAGGGTTGTCCGGTAATTAGTTAGCGGCTGTCCGCTGCTGAAGGAGTGATTGTGGTCCGGTTACCTGTGCAGCTGCCAGAAGGGTGAGATGTTTAATGGGTGCCCGCTGCCAGGTGAGGACTGCCAGGCCTGTCACAAACCACCTGGAATGTGAACTCCGAGCTGATTGAGCGGACTCGTCCGTCGTTTTCTGTTTGTCACGGTCGTTTGACCTGAAGTGATGCTCACTTCGAGCCATAAGGTGGAAATGATGAGCCGTTCGGAGTCTCAGAGTGTGGCCGTGTCTGTTTCTCTGTCAGCAATGTTTTTGTGTAATGGGATTTATGGCTGTCGGCAGCCTCCAGTCTTTTTGTAATGGTCCTCTCAACCAAACCGAGCAGTGATATGTGGTAAGTGCTCACTGCTCAGTTTCCGTGTCCGACTGAGGTGTATTCAATGCGTCATTATATGCGGCTATAAACAAATGATTGGCTATTTTCATGCAAGCGTCGGGTGGTCATTACGTCAGTGTAACGACTAATCCGGGAAATAGCATGCAGATTGTGTCTGCACCTGGAATTCGCTGTTCACGCGAGCGGGTGCACGGTGGTGCCGGACTGCCTTCTATGGAGTAGGGCCGTCTGGTTGTGTATCGCCCGCTGCCGCTGCCGCCGCCGGCTGTCTGCTGGTGGGCCGCTCGGAGCCGCGCGGCCGGCGCCCCGCCGCCGCGCCCGCCGCCCTGTCGGACTGTTATTGCCCGCGTCCGGCGGCGTGGCGCGACTCCTGGCGCCGTCTGGCTGTCCTGCACCCCCCCCCCCCCCCCACTGTGGGCGGTACGCTGCAGCTTCTGTGATGCAGCCGGGCCACTCGGACCCGTGCCCTCCCCTCCCCTCCCCAGCCCACGGCGCTATCTTCTGTCAGCCGTGGCGAGCAGACAACTGCGCAGGACACCGGTTTGGTGTTTACGGCTGAGTCGCAGTCACTGGCTGCGATATGAGCAGCTGAGAACACGTCTGAAATCCGCCCCCGGCGCCGTGCTCCCATTATATCTCCGTGTTTTGGCCTCATAATTCTCGTGTCCGGACGGTCTGACTGCATGTCTGATAATAGCGGGATTCCCGTTCCCGGAGTCCCGAGCTCCCGCGTCAGTTCCCTTTTCTGGGACTGGCGCCACTCTCGCTGGCCGCTCGTGTTCGTGTTCGAGTCCTGTCGGTCCGTCGCCCCGCCGCCCGCCCCTGTTCGTGACCGGGCTGCGCGCGCCGCCCGTATTGCTCGGCGGTGTGTGCGAGCCGCCGCCAGCTGGCGTGGTAACTCGGCCGGCATGACGCACCGCTCTGCGGTCTGAATGTGACCTTGTTGGAGCCTGCAGCCGGCCGGCCGGCGCCGCGACGCGACGCGCCGCCCATGCAGCGCCCTGGAACGCGCCGCGTAACAGGAGCGGCGGCGGCGGCGGCGGCGGCGGCGGCGTCACCGCGGGTGCACGCTGCAGTGACCCGCCGGGCGGTCACAGGGGCCGCTGCCGACCGGGGACGCGTCCCAGAGCTGCAGTGGCACTCGGCAGAAGCGAGAGATCGTGGCGCGCCAGTCACGCCGAGCGCGACGTTCAATGGAGCCAGGTGCCATATTTGTACGGTCCATGGTGATCGGCTTTGTTTGCATTCGCTGGAGCATTCCGGCAGGTTAATTTATGCTCGTCTGGCGGCGTCTGGCGCGCACGTTTTCTGGGAACGGGTTCGGCGCCTGCTGGGTGCTTGGTGATGGAGGCTAGATGATGGACTGTGGTCAGCTGTGCACTGGATAGCCACATGGCCCTCCTGTGCAGTGGCGAGCCCTGCAAACGGGCCTGTCTCTGCTGTTTCGGCCGCGCCTGCCGTGTCCTGTTTTCAGTGAACAGCGAGACTCGGCAGTCAGCTGATCCTACGTCTCTCATCTGTTCGGCGAACTGCACTGCACCCCAACACCACTTCATACAGCAGCACACCACAACATGCAACCGGTCGGCGATTCTGTCCGCTGCACGGCCGCTGGGCTGCACCCGGCGCGCCTCACATGGAATTCGGTGGGTTCGTGGAAGCGGCGCGGCGCGGCGGCCGTGTCGCCCCGGTCGGCCGGCCGGTGGCGGCGCCGGCGGTCGGCACGCGCGCCGCCGCCGCTCCCGGCGCCGGCTCGGCGCTCCCGGCCGCCCGTGCACGACCCGTGTCCACGGCAGCCGTCACTGACGGCTGATGGCCGCCGGCCGGCCGTTAGTGTCAGCGCGAGACGCGCCGCCCCGGCCGACCGTGGGCCGTCAGCAGCCGGCGGCACTCTGGGGGGATGCAGCGGAATGCGGCGCTTCTGAAGGATGAAAGACTATGGCTGAGAGGGATGGATGAGGAACAGCGGGGAGAAATGAGCAGCTCGTCGGCAGTAATGACCGTGTCTGCTGCGGCGACCCAGTGTGAGATATTGCAGGCGGTGACGTAAGGCTCTGCCGATGCTCCCGATCCGCAGGCTCGCGGCCAGCTCTGCTGGAAGGGGTCCAGCGCGCCGCGACAGGCGGCTGACCTTGGCTCTGCAGCGGCCCCGGACAGACGCGCCCCGTGCTGACACATGTTGATGGAGCTGAGGTGTGTGTAGGGTGTGTAGCTCACAAAACACGCACTGCTGGTCAGACGACGGCAGACAGTCTGCGTGTCTGCAGCGGTTGGTAGGCTGGGCGTAGAGCTGCGATTTGGGTAGTGCTCGCGTGTGAAGCAAGTGTGTCTCTGAGTGTCATGTCACCATGTACTTCTGTACCCCCACCCCTCCCCCAAACTGCTGCCGTTAGCTGTCCGCCCACGCTGCCTTGGCTCCCCAGCTGACTCTGCGTCCGTCCACTCCCCACAGACGGAGTCGGGAGGCCAGCGGCGGTCAGCTGCCGGCTGCACCTGTTCGCGCGTGGCCGGCGGCGCCTCCCTGCCCTGCCCCAGCTGCTCAGACAGGTACGAGACTCCACAGCGAGAACAGACTCGCATGGAAAGGCGTGGTGGGAGATAGGGTGGGTGAGGGAAAGTCCGTGCATGACGACGAGGGCTGTGATGGAAGGGCGTTAAAATATGGGAAAGGTTATGCGGTGGTTAAGTGCAGAAAGCAGCTATTCAGCTACTGGATGTTTAATAGTTGAATGGTTTATGGGGACGGGCGGGCATTTAAGTGAAGGACGGGTGGCTGGCCGGATAGGGCAAACAACCGCTGCAGAATGGGGAAGTTGGTGTTTACCGCGAGGGCAGACGGCGGCGGCGGCGGCCGGCCGGCGCCGTCTGCACCACCCGACTGCCGGAATCGCCTAATGAGTTCGCTCTACCCGGCTTATATCGGCTTTTACGGCTCTATTTACTGCACTGGCTAGCATGTCAAGGGATAGTTCAAATGGTGATATGCGCATCGAGGTGGATTCTTCGAGGTAAGAGTGGTTTTGTGGAATACTTTGAGGGCCCGGTTCCTGGACGAGTCTCGTTTGGCGTTTAATTGTGTGCACGCCTCGCTTTGGCTGCTCCGAGTGGGGGTGAAATGGTGATTAGCTCTGACGGAATCATCGCGCCGCGAACGACGGAGGTGTGCGGGTTGCAATGTCCCGTTGGACGGTAGAAGAAGGCTCATTTGCTGCCGCTTTGCGTGTCATCATAATTGGATGGGATAGGCGAGCGTTGTGGATTGATTGGATTAAGGTTGCTTGTCCGAGCTCAGCTCGATTTCGAGATACATGTTCCTGTAATAATGTCTTCATTCTTTTCTCGTGAGGCCATCGTGATTGGTCTGAACACTACGGAGGCAACGTTTCCAACTTTGCATCCCAGGGGAGTTACTTTGGCGATCTGTGGTTGATTCGCTTGTCAGAAAACACGGCAGCCTCCGCAGTATCTTCTGGGCCTGGATGTGGGAGCTATCTTCTCAGAAAGGTGATAGGCGATACCAGGTTCACCAAGTTGCACGATGCCCGAAATAGGATATGAAGGCGGACGCTTTAAGCCATACATATGTACTGCATTGCACTCCGTGTGAGCAGAACAGGTTTCATCGGAACGGAAACTTCATTTATGAGTTACCTTCGGCTACAGAGTTTTTTTATAATGTCAGTTGTAATCGACTGGCGCATGGTGTGGCAAAAATTGAGCATTCTTACATATATTGTTTTCTTCCCCCTCAGATAGTTGTTTCTGTGTGTTTCCGATAGCGGATGGTGCATCTGATATCAGTGGGGAGATACGGAACGTATCACCAACAGCCGCTGGTGGTACGGGACGTACGTGGAAGCACGTGCCGCCCTGCCGGCTCCGATAGCCGGCCTATCGCCGGGTCCAGTGTGTGGCGCGCTGACGGCCTGTTCCGGGACTGAGAGTCGTCCTTGTCACTCTGCTATCGACACAGTCCAGAGTGTCGGGGACTATCCCGCCTCTGCCGTGAGGTCTGCTCCCTCACCAGAGCAGCGCTGAAGCGCCGGTAGTCTGTTCGATCTCTCAGCACACCTGTCAGGGAGTCCCTCGTCAGTCACCGTCCGCGCGCCCGGCCGTGCCCTTTTGGCCGCGCCCGTCGGCCCGTCGGCGTTTTACCGAGCGGTCTCCGCGCCAGGCGACAGCTGACGCTGATTACGGCACGCGCGGGGAGGGGAGGGGGAGGCGCTGATTCAGCGCGGAACTCCGCTGCCTCTGACTCACGCACAGCCGTGCCGGCGTGACACACGCACACGCACGTGCTCGGGCTAAGCGGGCCGCTCTGACTCGGTCTGCGTGTGAACGGTCAGCTGCTGTGGGCGGGCTGCTGGTACAGGCAAGCCACGCCTCCATCCCTGCCCGTCAAATTAGACGGAACGGAACGAGCCGGAGCGGAACTGAGCCGGGACGGAGGAGAAGAGCGGCTGACCCGGGACGGGACGAGCCGTCAGCTTCTGAGCGCCCGGCGCAGGCAGACCGGGGAAAACCGAGTGGGATATGGAAGAGAGAGGAAGGAGCGAGAGAGAGAGAGGAGGGATGGGTCAAATAGCGGGGCAGATAGGCTGACGCAACATCCTGTGAACTTTAAGCAAACTTCCACGAAACGAGCATATGGCATGGCGAACCAGACTGAGATCAGCCGCGCCTGCTGCATGTCCGGGACGGGACGGAGACGGCAGACCGGCGCAGGGAACGGGACGGGATGGTGGCTGGGGTACTGACGTGAGGGATACAGGACGGGAGATGCTATAGTCACTGCTAGCATATGATTCCATAATCGACGCGCCCAAGAGTCTCAATGAACTAACATAATGTCAGGATTGTGGAGTTCCTAACCGTTGAAGCTGTGGTGCGAAATTCGCAACGCAATCCTGTGGTCACGACCACGAAAACTCCAACTTTGAGTTCATTTCCTCCGACCCCTGAAGATGGAGCGGGGAAGATAACCTGCCAGTAGTGAGGCTGTGTCTCGAACTGACGTCTCCTACCATGTGTTGTCCTGTGCCGTTCGTGTGCCCCAGGCTGTCGGCCGGGCTGGTATCACCCGTGGTGCTTGGTGACGAGAGCAGGGGGTCACGCCGGCCGTCCACAGTCCCTAGTCCGTCCACGAGGATGGCCAAGTCCTGCTGTACCGCTCGTGTGTCCCGTACCACCCTGGGTAGGTACTCGGTGACGAGAGCAGAGGGTCACGCCGCTGTCCTTATCGGAGCGTCACAGACAGATAGAGCGACGGACACGGCCGGCCGGCCCCCTCCCCGTCCCCGTCCCCGGGTCGGCCACAGGACCGCCGAACCTATCGAGTGGAGGGGCTGGGTAGCGCTCCACGGGGTCTGCGGTGGTGGAGAGGGGGGTGTTTGGTGGTGGAAAGGTCAAGGCTCAGGGCGGGGTCGGTGTCCAGTGGGAGTCCATAGGGAAGTTGTTAGTTTGGGTCGCTGTAGTGCAATTTTGGAATGTAAATGTAAGAGGGGGTTAAATGAGGCAAGTGTTGAAATATGAGGCTCAGTCTAGATGCTTAGTTTGCTGCTCCGGGTGTTCCATTCCACAAACGCCGACAGTGACAGGAGAGCGCCCTCGGGCGGCTGTCACGTGGTCACCCGTTGTGTCCGACGACACAGCTTTGTTCCGTGTTGTGACGCGGCCGGCCGGCCGGTGAGGAGGGGTCCTCCCCCCCCCCTGTTAGTCACCGTACTGCGTCACGGACCCCCCCCCCCCCTCCCCCAGAGGAGGGATGGGGGTCGGCAGGTCGATGGGACCGGTCGATGGCCGCCAGTGGCCGTTTTGCCGCCCAGGTGCACCCCGGATTGGTGTCCCGCGCCCGGCTGAAGGACGTCTTTGTTGTCGATAGCAGGGCTGGGACGCGCCCATACGGACGTCCAGTTATACGGATTTGACCAGGCTATACGGACGGGAGGCCTTACTGGCGAGCAATCCCCACCTAACTATCCTAAGGTAGCCGCCGAAGAGGAGCTGGAGCTCGCTAGTCGTTTTTGCCTAAACTGCTTTTCTAACTACCTGGAGGACAGCCGACAGGTCTGGTACGATATCTTGCACCATCAGAAAGTTCGATGAATTACCCTTCGTGTATCACGAGCAGCACTACCCTCATCCTTCTCCGCAGCCAAAACATAAGCTGTTATGCGGCTTGTAATGCAAAGTTGATAAGCAGGGCTGAGGTGGGTCGGGAGGGAACATGGCCGAACGGGTGAACAGCACGGCTGGGGCGGGACGTAGTAGTAAGAACAGGGGCGGGCCGGGGATCTATCAGTGCCGTTTGTAGTCGCCCCGTCCGCGCAGCTCGCCTCCTAACCTCAGTACAGTCCAGTCGAGAACGTCAGATCCCCGGATAGCGGCGGGGTGGCACGGAGTGTGAGCTGGACCCGCGGGACGTGATGTCAGCTGCTCGGAATGTCCTTTGTTACGGACGAGGGAAACAGTCGCGGCGCTCCATCAGGGGACTGTTGCCCTGGTAACTGAGCAACAGGGCAGTGACGTGGTGCTGGCGTGTGTCAGAATGACGACAGCGGCGAGCCTGCGGTCTGTGCTGATCCCTGTCTGTGTGCCATGGGACCTGCCGTGATCCTACCTGTGCTCTATGTCCTCAGAACTGACCTCCTCTCCCTGTGCTCGGTGATGCGCAGTGACTCCTGTACGAGTATGTGTCCTGTCACCCACATTGACCCTATGTGTGCCACCAGGACGGACCTCTGCCTGTGTCCCTGCACTGACCTCTGGCTGTGACCTGTACTGACGACCCTCCTCTGCCCTGTGACCCCTTCTGACCCTCCCCGTGCTCTCTGTCCCCCAGGACGGACCCGGCGGCCTGCTCTGACCGCCGGGACCGGTACCCGAGCAGCAGCAGCAGCGCAGGAGCAGGACCCGTCCACAGCCGCCTGCTGGGGGCCGATCTCTCCATACGAACCGCGGTAAATACCAACAGACGGACCCGCGCGGTGTCACCCAGCCCTGCGCAGTAGAGCGAGAGCGGCGCACCTTCCATAGCCGCCCAGGTCACAGAGTGCATAAAACAGGACTGACTCGGAGGCGGCTGGCGGAGGAGTTACATAAGTCTGCAGATACGTCTGCCAAATGCAGCAGCACGACTTGTCGCATCTCATGTATCTATGACATCAGCGGGAATCCATTGAGGCTCACCCCAGTGTACCTCTATTACACAGCGCAGTTCGGCCCAGTCCCCTAAAACGTAGAACAGCCCAGCAGAGTATCCCTATTACGCGGCACAATGTAACACCGCATAGCACAGCACAGCTCCTCTGTTGTTGTACAGCTCAGTGCCCGGGGCACAGGGACAACACAACACAGTGTGACTGTGCGGCGGAGCCAGTCGGATGGGTTGTCCCCCTCTCCTCCCTTTCATACTGTACCCGCTCTAAGGCTCGTATTCATCTCAGCTGATGGCCGGTGGCATGTGCTAGACAATGTCAGTCTGTTCGTGCTGTCCAAACATTCGTGAGTAAGCTTTAGCCGATGTAAATTATACGATGGTATTGGCTGATTGCCCTGGCTACGTCAGATAATTGCGCCTCTGTGGTTCTAGTGCGATGTTTGCATTGATGTGTGGAATCATGCCCGATATAGCTGATGACTGAATGTGTCGTAACCGGGATAGAGCGGGTCAATCACATCCTTTGCAGCCGTGTCGAGTTGTTTGATCGATCCCGGCCGTTTGCGATCTCCCGCGATAGCATTGTTCATTCAATCACTGAGTCATCGACAAACCCGATCGGCCTGCAAGTCCGCCGGTTTTTTCTGTCCGCCTGTCCGGCACCGTTACAATGAATGCTGCTTGGAGACTCATTGTGCCACATTTGGAGCCGATCCGTCCACATTCAGCGTTCTGGAGCGCATTCGATGCATCCAAAAATATTTAGCTATTTAGATCCTGCAGCGCTGGAACTTTGATGAATCCTTGCCTGCATGCAGCGGAGCGTTGTGTGCTGGACGGTTTCATAGAATTCCACCCCGGCAGGTATTCATGAGCTCTCTCAGGCATTACGTAGCAGCGGTATGCAGCGCCAATGAAGCACCATCGATTCTGTAGCGTTTAGGTGCTATTTTCCGTGTCGTGTGGTAAGTGCGTCACATCAAAACACAAACTGCCGCGATCAACAGGCGTTAGTGACGTGCAGAGACCCACTGACGTGAAACTGACGTCGAGCTGACGTGCTTGATGCTGTGATCGGCTCAAACTGACGTGATTGACTTATCCTCCCGGCCTCGGTTAAGTCCCGTGCCGCGTGACGGCTGTATCGTGGTGTGGCTTGCTGATGTGGTCAGATGGTTGTACGGGTGGAAGGGAAGACTGGAATGGAAGACTCAGCATGTTCTACGTGCAAAGTTTGGCAGCACTCTGAACCCGCTCAGCCCCGGTTGATCAGTGCCCTGACGCGCGTCTCTCTGTCCCTCAGAGGAACGGCCGTCCGCCGAGCTGGGGCAGCAGCTGGGACAGCGCCGGTGACGAGCGGGACCGAGAGGCCAGCCGGAGTCCGCGCCACCGGCGCCTCAGCAGCGCATCAGGTACGACCGACCGACGCGGCGAGCAGCGCGGCGCGGGGACGGAGCGGGCTGGGACAGGACCCAGGGGACGGGACAGGACAGCTCCAAGCGCCGCGCAGTGTGGGGATGGTCAGGATCGATGGCCATATTCCCTCTGTTGATGGGACTGTCTGACCACCCCGGGTGTCGGTCCTTTGTCGACCAGCTGACCGTCCAGCCGCCCCTCCCCCCCCCCCCCGGTGACTCGTCGAGGAAGGTGCTTTGTCAGCTCCCCTCCCCTAGACGGAGCCATGTTTCCCATGGAATTCCCCTGACGGCGCGGGCGTGCCGGCGAAGATGGTGGCCGCGATTGGATCTGGTCACAGCGCCCTGCCGGTGCTCGGAGCCCAGGTGTTGTTTGTTCTGTGGTGTGTGATTTTTTTTTTGCGGTGTCGCGCTGATTCGTAATCGGGGCTTTCTGTTGGAATGCGATATTGTGTGGTGTTTTTTTGTGATGTTTTGAGGTGTCGACGCTGTCCCATTGAGATGTTCCGTGTTCCTTGTCACTCCCGGGTGCTCCCAGGTGCTCCACTGTGGCGAGTCCAGCCCCGGTCGCCGTGTGTTTGGTCACCATGCGGGGTGTGCGCTCCGCCCAGTGCCACTCCCTTTGCTGCGGGCCGGTCGCTAGTTTCCGCCGCAGGAACTAGTTAGGTGTGGCGGCTGCCGTCGAGTCGATGTCCACACCTATTCCACGGCCTGTCCAGCATCTGTCCACTGTCCACTGTCTGTCCACTGTCCACGGCCGATACAGGCCGATGCTGTTCCCGGAGATAACGGGGTTGGGAGCGGGCCATTCAATCTCTGAAACTCGGGCTGTTTCTGAGGCAGGGTTGGTTTCAGTGTGAGGATGGGATGGACTTCCAACCAGCAGCTGGCGGGATTGTGATTCACTGCTATTTTGACACTGATCTTATATATCGTGAACATCCTGGTTGCATGCTTAGTTCTAATACTTCCCTCTCAACGATCAAAATCCCATATCCTAGGCATATTCTAACCACAACCTCGCCATGCGCTATCCTGTTCCCTCGGCCCCGTCTCTAATACATTGCACATCATGTCGCTGCTTGGCTCCCCAGTTGGCCCAGCCGCTGTACCGCCGGTTTTCGGTGAGCGGCGCGCTCCGTGCAGCCATGTCTAGTGACTGTGGGCGCCACGTCACCCGTGTCGCTGGATGAGATCACGCGGCGCGGTGTCCGTTGGAGCCCGCCCCGCGCCGCCCCCGCCCCGCCCCGCTCTGTGCTGACCCGCCGCCCGCTCCGGCAGGCTCTGCCGAGGACCTGGCGGCCGCCGAGACGCTGGTCACCTTCCGCGGCTCTGCCGGCGCCGGGCACGAGGAGCAGGACGGGCCGATCGACCTGTCGGTGGGCAGCGGCCGGCAGGCGGCGGCCGAGCCGGCGCCGGCGGCCGTCCCGCGCCGCTCGGCCGCCGACGTGCTCCGGCCACTGGCCGAGGCCGACCAGCTGGGGATCATGTACGCCGTGCTCGGCCGGCTGGACGTGAGCCGGGAGGAGCGGCCGGCGCCCCTCCGCCTGCCGCCGACCGGCCCGGAGCTGCCGGCCAAGCAGCGGCGCGTCTCCGCCGAGCCGGCCGCGTCGGTACCGCCGTCGGTGACGGTGACTGCACTGGCGGCCGGAGTGGCGGCCGTGGTCCGGACGCTACCTCAGGTCAAGGAGGAGGCCATGTCGCCGCCCCTGCCGCCCCCGCCGCAGCCGCCGCCGCAGCCGGCCGCCGAGAGCAGTCGACTGCCGGTGGTTGTGGAGGAGATGCCGGATGAGAAGCCGACGCCGCCCCCGCCACCCCCGCCGCCGCTGCCGGCGCCGAGGGCGATCTCCCCGGCGGGGACCGATGACGCCGGCTCAGACGTCGACATCGAGATCGACGTGGTGTCGCCGGGAGACGAGTCGTCGGAGCCGGCGCGCGCGGCGCCCGCCGACGGCTCGGCGCCGCCCGCCGGCGGCATGCAGGCCATCCTGAAGGACATCTTCAACCAGGTGCGCCATGAGCGGGCCAGCGCCGGGTTCGCGCCCTCGCGGCCCGAGGCGGCGGCGGCCAGCGGGACGACCGAGCCGGCCGGCTCGGCGCCCAGCCTGATGCACCCGAACGTGACGGCCGGCCAGCCGGGTCTGGCGCTGACACGGCCCACGCAGCGGGTGGAGCCGGCCGAGCCGGCCCAGCACAGCGACTCGTCCTTCTTCAACAGGTGGGTCACCACGGTCTCCTAGCCCCCGGCGGGCCGGGCGAGCGACAGAGAGTACTGGGAATACAGCGGGAGATAGGTTCGGTGTGTGCTGTGCCACAGACCTCCTGCGCCTAGGCACTCGTACGCCGACTAGATATACATGCATAACGGTGCATCAGGGCGGAAAATTCAGTGTTTGTTTTGGCCCGTGCGTTACGAGGGGATGCTATATGAAGCTGAAGTATATCTCAAGTTAGTTATGTCTGAAGTTATTTGTTCTCTGTCTCGGGCGATTTGTAATCCCCCAACGTCATCGCGTGAGATACTTTGCCAGTAGTTTGTGCCTGTTGAATGCACGTGCTCACATGTGCTGCCACGTTTAATGCTAATTCTTCTGAGCTATTTTTATGAGAAGTGTACGCTTCTGACGCAGTTTTCCCATATAATCAGCTTGTACCGATCAACTGATGGTCTATTGGTAAAGTTTGCGCACACTTGTTACGACGCGTTACCAAGTCAGGCCTCACAGCAACTTTTGTTCATTTCACGGTCGTGCATTCAGGCCTTAGGCGTATTTCATCCCGTTTAAGTTATTAAGTTGCATGTGCGTTGGCCGCCCTAGCACAGAAAACGTGCTTCGTACGATCAACTGCGAGTTTTCCAGGGTGTTAGCAGTATGCGGAGGTTGTGCTTTTAAAACCTGGCTAGCAGCGGGCCTTCTCAAACAGTACGACTGTGCCGTTACAGTTAAATTTACTTTTACTGCTCAGGCTGTCACGAGAATGGCTGTGATTGCGGGCTATGATCCCAGGAAAATGTGATTCTGACTGTGATAGGCACTTACGGCTTGCGATAACCGTACCAAAAGTATATTGAAACGCCTACATACCGGGAGTTCCTAAATAAACAGTCGAATTATTTTTGCTTCTAGTGGCGTCAACTAACAAAATCACAACAATCAAATTGCACGTGATGATAGCACGTGCAATGCCATTTTATTTCATACCAAAATCAATCACTTTCTATCATGCAGCCGTATAGTACAGACATAAAAACAAAAATAGTACATTTCTATTTTGAGACAAAGTCAATCGTTGCAACACAACGTAAGCTACGCCGACACTTAAAAAGGACCCAAGTGCCATCAAGAACCGTCATTTTAAGTATAGTTGAGAAGTTTTTGGCAAGAGGTAGTGTGGAGAACGTAAAAAAAGGTAAATGTGGCCGAAAAAGAACCAAGAGGACGCCTTTAAACGCCCAAAAGGCACGAGAAGCCCTCCAGAGGAGCCCACAAAAGTCGCTCAGACGGCTGGGCCAGGAACTGGGCTGTAGCAAAACCACCGCTCACCGTTTGGCCAGAAACGACGTTCAGCTGTTCCCGTATAAGGTCTCCGTTCACCAAGCACTGTCGAAAGTCGACAAACAGTCACGGCTTCTTTACAGCGGCTGGTTTTTGAGAAATTGCGAGCAGGACAATGAGTTCCTTCACCGAATCTGGTTCAGCGACGAAGCCCATTTTCATATGGATGGCCGCGTGAACTCCCAGAATTTTCGATTCTGGTCGACGGAGCCAACCGATTTGGTCGCGGAAGCCCCTCTGCACAGTGTGAAGTGCACAGCCTGGTGTGCAATGAGCAGCAGTGGCATAATCGGACCTTTCTGGTTTGAGAACGACGCTGGGGAGTCTGTCACCGTCAACGCTCAGCGCTACCGGCAAGTCCTAGCCAAGTTCTGGACTGCGCTGAACAGGCGGCTGGGTGGAGACAGGCAGCTGATGGACCAACAATGGTTCCAACAAGACGGAGCCTCGGCGCACACGGCCGTTGCGACTCGAGAATGGCTGCGGAACCGATTCGGTTCGCGGGTTATCTCCCGCAGAGAGGTGCGGACCTGGCCCCCGCACTCTCCGGATCTGACCCCACTTGACTTCTTTCTCTGGGGTCACCTGAAGTCACAGGTCTACAAAAGCAGCCCCAGAACCACAGATGACCTCAAGAGGGCCGTGTCGTCCGCGGTGCGCCGAGTGCGGCCGGAGATCTGCCGGGCTGCGGTGGAGTCCGCTCGGCGACGCGCAGAGCTGTGTGTGGAGCGAGAGGGGGCTCATCTGGAACACGTCCTCTGTGGCCGCAAATGAAGAGACAGCAAAAAGAAGATGGTATCACGTGAAATGGCATCGACTATTGTGTATGTTAGAAAGTGATTCGTTTTTGTCATGCCTTCCATGCTGATAATATACAGCTTTTACATACGACTGTTTATTTAGGAACTCCCGGTATGGTATGAGTGAAAAATGTCAAATGTGTACCGCTAGTCAACGTCGTGTTTTATTTCTAACGGGGACTTTCGGATGCATCCGGCATTCTTTAACTCCTTGATCTGTTGAGCCAATCTATATCCGTTTTGGCCACATCATAAGAGTGCGACAAAAGTCACCTCTGCGGCGCCTAAAAACCTCCTTAAACCGTCTCTAAAGCAGCTGTTTTGTGCGGCGGTCCTTTGACAAGGCGTACACGCCAGCGGGTCTCGCTGTCACCGGCTCGGACACCGGAGTGGCGCCTATCGGGGCGGGATCTTAGTAGCGAGACGGTCCGCGCTGCCGACTTTGGGGCCACTCGCGCTTCGTGATCTTTCATGCAGGCCGCCGGCCGGTGTCGGGCCGGCAGGGGAGCATAACATGACCGCCATGCAAATCCTGCTCACTACGGAGGGACCGCGGACAGTGGAAATAACTGAAATTCGCCGTCGCATCAAGCCGGCACCCCAGTGGGTCCGGCAGTTTTTCTGGCTGTGGATTAGGCTAGCGATGTTCAGACTGCAGGGCTGATAGCTTAAATTCCCTTCCGGGTGAGGTAGTACCGAATAAGTCTGTCCCAGTTGCTCGAGTTATCCAACCGAGCAGGAGAGATGCCGACAAATCAGCAATCAATTATCGTTTCGTTTTCACTCCCATAGTAATTGCAGTCAGTCTGGTTAGGCTATTTCATGCGTCAAACGGCGACTGTGTTTCCCCTCGTCGGCTCTCGTTTATTCCGTCTGCATCGCCCACAGCTGGGGCAGCAAGGGCGCACCTCACCCCGCCGTCGCTGACCCGACGCTGACCCGCCGCTGACGTCTGACCCGCCGCTGACGTCTGACACAGCCGCTGACCTCTGACACAGCCGCTGACCCCCCCCCCCCCCCCCTCCCCCCTCAGGAACTCGGACCGGCTGGTGTGCACGGTGTGCAACAAGCGCGACTTTGTCAACCGTAACCAGCTGTCGGCTCACACCAAGACACACCAGATGGACCAGCGACGCTTCCGGTGTGACGTGTGTGAGGTCAGCTTCCGCTCCGAGCAGCAGCTCAACAAGCACCGGAAGAGCAACGACCACCTGCAGAAGGTACGTACGTGAGAAGAAGATGGGGACGGACAGGGAGACAGAGATGAGACTGAAGATGAAGATGGAGACAAAGATAGACAGAGACGGGTAGGAGACGGAGATGGGAGATGGGGGAAAGCCTGGGACGGATGAAGGAGACTGGTTGAGGCTGGGACAGAGACAGAGATGGGACTAAGACGGGAATGGGAGACGGTTTGGGGATGGACTGGATAGAGGCCGATGGGGGAAGGTAGATCGGAGATGCGTCTGAAACGGCTCGGGGTGTCAGACATGGGTTGGTGACGTGGGGGAACGGCCTCGAGATGGGACGGAACCGGAGCGGAGATGAGTTGGAGGGTCGGTGACGGGATGGGATCAGCTCAGATACACTGGTGGGCGGGCTGGAGATGTTCTGTCACCCATCTCTCGCCCGGTCCGGCCCGGTGTTGGTATCGCCTCTATCGTGTCCATCGGCTTATCGTCCGACTCAGCTCTGCGACAGGAGTAACCAGGGCCGTGTGGCGCCGCGGAGCGGTCTGGGAAGCGCGCTCGGCGGAAATCCCGCGCCAGTCCGCTCCGTGAGGGTATATTTAGGCCATTTGGCGCCCGTTCGACCGGCCTGGATTTTGTCAGCACTCAGCATATTTTCCCATTCAGTGATGCGCCAGTCAAGTGTTGTCCGCTAGCAGCATTACTGTTGACTGGAGCGTTTGTGCTTGTAAGAGGATCTCAACCAATTCATTACCCGAAACCTTTTATTAACCCAATTAGTCGTTGTTTTAGACGTGTTTGTCTCAATGCTCCCCATCATGCCGACATAGCCTGTTGTTCGTCGCTGGCTCGTCAGTACTGGCACTACAGTCTGTTTATTTGTGAACGCCCGCGAGTGTCCACTGGCCCCGGCTCCCGGCCGAGACTGAGCTGTTGTTACATTAGCCATGACCTGATGCCGTATCGCCGGGTCAGGATTGTGCAGCAGCTGGTGCCCTCGCTTTCTGCTCAGTTTACCAGCTAATAGACCAATCAGTGGGTGGTAATTCATTGTCAGAGTAGCTCGCATGGAGGCCATTGGTGGCTGAAAACCCCGTTATAAGTGTGGTCAGGCCTGGCGGAACAGATGGAGACTCGGTGGCGGGTCCGTGCCCCCTGTCTGACCCGCTGGGAAGGGTCTGATCGTCCCTGACCGGTCAGACGGCGTCGTTTGTATTGGCTCGGAGCGCCGCCCGCTGCCGACAGAGCCGGTGCCGATGACGTCAGTGATCCTCCCTGGCGATCCACGCCCTCAGGGGCCGTGCCAACTCGGAGTTCACTTCCTTCCCTCCCCTGCCCTCCCCTCTCTGCTGGAGCTGATGTGACATGACCCCAGTGACCTTAGTGGTCCGGACCGTGTGTGCACTGTAAATTGACCTGACTTACCCCTTGTGTATTTGTCAACTGACTCCGTGTGTTGTCTGTAACCTGACTCGTGTGACCTTGATGACCTAACTGACCCAGATGATCTCTCTTGTCGGCAGGCCAACATTCACCGGCAGTTCGGCAAGCCGCAGGGCGACAGGCGCATCTACGAGTGTCTGTTCTGCATGAGGGGGTTCCACAACATCGGCACCCTGCACAAACACTTTCGGTGCAAGACCCACATCATGGGACTGGAGAACGCCGGCTGGCTGCCGTGCGGCACGTATGCAGAGCTGGAGGCGCTCGGCGTGCCCGGCAGGACAGACGGCGCGGACAGCATCAACGTGGAGGGCACCTGGCCCAACTACTGCCATCTGCAGGTGAGAAAACCAACTAGTAGTGCCGACAGTTGCCTATAGGCAGTCGGAGAGTAAAAATGCCGAACCGGTGCGACGTATTGTTGCGCCGCTGGGCGACGTGTAATTCGGCGTTTTTTCGCCGATACGATCGCTGTTTTGGGGAAATGGCCGTGGAGCGGCGGCCGGTTCCGCGGCGCTCGGCCCGCTCGGTAATAGGCGAATCACGATTTTCTTTCCCGAGAACCGTCCGTCGCCCCGCCTGGCGCCGGTGTTGTGGCCCGTTCGTGACACACTGCCAGTTCGGTGGCTTGTTTTTGGGGACGGTGACGCGCCGGATACATTCCCCGCGGCTGGAAAGTCATGTGAAGCCCGGCAGCGGGTGTACGGGTGACGGGAGCTCTGGAGCTCCGACACGACTGAACACAGGCAGCGTCCAATAGTCACGACTGTATGTGGGGCAGCCCGGTGGCGGACTGTTAGTTACTGTTTACAGTCAAGGCCAGCTTCTAGTCAGTGGCAAATAGTGGGTCGAGCCGGAGCGTGTTTCATCCAATGTCAGAAAAGTTGTGTGCTAGTCTTGGATGGAATCTATGTAGGCCGTGTTTGTAAGGGAAATCGGACAAAGACTAGGGAGATACGATTGACAGAGTAAATGAATGAATGAATCAACTGATCGATCAATGAATGAATGGATCAATGAATCAATGAGCTAGGCATTCAAAGCTTGTTATAGCTTTTGGAATAAGATTTTGAGGCGTAACGTGGCGAATGAAAAGGATAACTTGACGGTAACAGTAGTAACATTTTCTGGCGAGCTGTTGCCCCTCCCAGTATTCGCGCCTGATTTTGGTCTCAGCCGTGCGTCAGGAGACAATATCACGTGTTATTCCGTTGTCCCAATCCGTTTAGCTGGCGGACAATGGACTGACTGCGGTCCCTGGTCGCCGGATGTGGTCGTGTCGGCCTTCGCTGTGGACACTCGCTAATCTCGGACCGGCTCGGGCAGACCGACCTGCTGCGTGACGTCGCCTGGCTCCGGCCCTACCGAGTGACCTGACCTGACCCAGACAGGAGCTGCCTGACTCCTGACCTGACATGACCCGGCAGGAGCTGCCTGACTCCTGACCTCTGACCTGACCCGGCAGGAGCTGTCGCTGACCCCTGACTTGACCTGACCCGGCAGGAGCTGTGTCTGACCCCTGACCTCTGACCTGACTCCGGCAGGAGCTGTCGCTGACGCTGCTGCAGCGGGACCGGCACGCCGAGATGGCCGACTGGCGGCGCAAGTTTGACGATATCCGGCGCGGCCGGCCACCGCGCAGCTACCCGTTCGAGATCGACCCCAAGCTGCGTGGCAACGCCGACCCGAGCCGGCCGCGGCCGCAGTTCCCGGGCGACTTTTTCCGCGCACCGCCGGCCAACGGCACAAACGAGAGTACAAACGCCGCCCAGCGGCTCACATATCGGTCGGCGAGCGCAGCCGGCGGCGGGGGCGGCCTCTGCGCGGCGCTCAAACAGGAGCAGGCCGACGAGGAACCGACGGAGCCGCTCCGGCTGAACGGACAGGTGAGAGGGAGGGAGAGAGAGAGAGAGAGAGAGAGAGAGAGAGAGAGAGAGAGAGAGAGAGAGAGAGAGAGAGAGAGAGAGAGAGAGAGAGAGAGAGAGAGAGAGAGAGAGAGAGAGAGAGAGAGTCAGGAGCCGACGGAGCCGCTCCGGCTGAACGGACAGGTGAGAGGGAGGGACGGAGGGAGGGCAGAGAGGGAGGGAGGGAGAGTCAGGGGTCGAGGGAGAAAGTTCGGGTGCTCTCCTCACCCGAACGGGAACGGTTAGGTAGAGGAGTCCAGTGAGGTGGAAGAGACTGTGAGGCATAGGAATGGGAGCAGGGGTTAGGCTAGGTAGCGAAAGTAGATTATACGGGTGGATGACTAGGTGAGTGTCAGTTTTAACCGCCGTCATCGCCCGGCTTGGTGGTTGAAGGCCAGTAGCGGCAAAACACCTTCAATTAAGGGGAGGGGTTGCTGCCGACTTTTGGTCCCATTCTTTCCATTCAACGCCCATAGGGCTAATGTTGAAATGGCCAAATCAAGGGGGCACGGTGCCCCGGTGCCCGCCCCGTTCCGCCGCCTATGTTGAAGGCCACTTGACAATTCACTTGAGTCACTGCTCGTCGCTAGCGCCACTGCTAGTTTCTGCTAGACACTGATTCCACTGTTTATTTGTCGCAAACATGCATGTGGTAATCGTCAATAGAGGTACTAATTCGTCGAAGGCCTGCGGACGTCGCCTGCTCGTCAGCGCCCCTTGCCAACACAAACAGGGATCGAATTCGGTCTCACATCGGCCGCGTGTCACCGGCTCTTTGTGGCCACAAACGAACTGGGGTGTCGGCACGAACGATTCGCTAGAAATGGGGCGCTCTCGGCGACCGAGTATCCAAAATATACCCTGGTGTTAACTGGAGAATTCTCACTTATTTGAATGTTCAACGAAAAGAAGTAACGCTCAGCACTTGTCATTGTTTGTGACTTGCTGGTTGTTGACAACCTCATTAGTTGAGTTCTTGGGCCTCGCAGACGAAAAATCACCACACGATATATGGTTATACTCGGTATCGCTCGACTTGCATTATGTAACGTTTTATCGCTCGTGTAGCAGCGGTTGTTTGTTTGGGCGGTTCTGGTTGACTGACCGGTGTGTTTCTGTGTCTTTACAGAGCTACTGAGATGGGGACCTGCTGATCTCGGGGGCGCCGAGAACCAGAAGACTTTCCGATATTGTTATAGCACGGGGCTCGGTGTGGCCCACAGGCGAGACACGTTCAAAGCTGCGCGCTCGCGCTCGCCCGCGTCTGGTGCCTTATGATGCGGTGCGGCTGGCTCGCCGGCGCCTGACGTGCGCTGGCCGTTTGTGTGTATAGCTGTGTGGGCGCGGCGGTGGCGCGCGCCCCTCGAGTATGTGATATGGGTGGACGGGACGCGCCGGTTTTGTGGCGCTGCGCCGCGCTGTGAGCGGTGCGCGCCGGGCGGCTCACCGCCAGGGTAAGCGTCGCCCGTTTACGGAGCCGGCCGGCGGGTATGTGGGCCCGCCCCAGGCGCCATTTGGAGTGATGCACGCCATACGACACGAGGATGCTGGTACAAATGTCTGTCGCGCTCACTGTGTTAATAATATGAGGAAAGTGACCTGTTGATGGCTGTTTTTGTTCTGAAACGAAATGCGGGCGAATGCTGAAGCAAAGTGGGGCTTTGTATACAGCTAGGCTGAGAGGATCCACGGCCGATCTCGCGTAGTAACAACTAGCAGGGTCTACGGCCGGCCTCGCCGGGGATTAACTATTGTACAATGGCTGTGAAGCCAACTACTCTCATGCATACATTTAAAACGAAGTGTTACGTCGAATGATGGAAATGAGTGCCAATATGCCAAATAGGATGGTTCGCTGAAAACAAAAGCAATGTCAATTATAGCACCTAACTTGTCCATTTGTAAACATATGACGGAGCGGCCGCTGAAATGTGCTCGGATCAGAATGAAGTACCCACTCTGCACCCATTTGGGTAAGGGCATAATGTCAGGAAACGGCTGGACTCAGGGGTGGATTTTTTTGTTTTTTATTGGGGTTGCACAGCTCTGAAAGGGCGCCCAAAGCGGTTCCGAGGGGCGCAATAGTCCGGAAGTGGGCGCCACCAGGTACGATCGTAATCTTGGCGTTTGGGGGGGGGGGACGAATTGGCAAAGGGGCCCCTGTAGACCCTCGCTGGGGGGCGGTGTGTTAGCTTAACCCGCGTACCGCGGAGAGGGGCGAATATCCGCCCCCCCCCCCCCTGAAGTTTTTCGTAAGTAGCGGAAAACTTCTGAAACCAGTATGAGACCCTTATATAAGCCCGGCGTAAGATCATTTAAGGCCAGTATTGAGATTGACCCTGATAAACCGGGTGAGACCTCGCACAGCAGTATGGGTCTTTGAACTCCAACGTGGGTCTTACGAGACCTGCCTGAGCCATCAGAGGCCAGTGCGGGCCCGGGGTCATCAAAGGCCAGTGCGGGGTCGTCAAAGGCCAGTTCGGAACCTCTGAGGTGGTGTGTGCCCTTGAGGCCAGCGTTGGTCCTTGAGAGGTCAATGTGGGACCCCTTGACTGGTATGGGCCCTAAGAGACATGTGTGGTGCCAATGCGACCCAAAATAGACACAACTAACGACATGGGGCTCTCAGAGACTAGCAGCGACCCTTAAAAACCTGCACGGGCCAAACAGATCGACAGGGGCCCTCCGAGATCGGCAGAGAATAAGAAGATAGCATGAGGCGCCTATGATGGGCAGGCCTGGCCTCTCAAAGACCTAAATGGAACTATCAGAGACCAGGGACCCTTAGCAGCAGACATGGGCCCTCAGAAACCGATGTGACCCCGATATGGTAATAGACCTTAATGCCGTCCCGCTGCGACGAGATTACGGCCCTCAAATTCCGAAATTCCGACATGGGGACCAACCAGAGACTGACAGGGAACATTGGAGGACGGTATGAAACGCCAAAAGTTCTTCCTTGGACCCCAGAGACTAAAGATGGGACTCTCAGAGTCTGGTGCGGGGCCCTCTGAGGCCTGTTTTGGGCCACTAGGGTCCGGTTCGGTCCATCAGATGCCGGTTATGGCCCTCAAAAGCCGATTTGGGACTCTGAGTGGCCACTGGCCAGTACTGGCCCTCCAAAACCAGTTGGTCATCAGAGGCAAGCCCAATATGATCCCTTACAGGCCAGTGTGGAGCTCTCGGAGGTCAATGTAAGCCCTCAGAGCCCAATGCGAGGCACCCAAAGTTCAATCTTGAGCCCCAGCGACCGGAGTGGGTTCATCAGATGCTAGTGTGGTCCCTCAGAGGAGCCCGATTCGGGGCCCTCAGAGGTCGGTGTAGGGCCCTCAAAGGCCAATATTGGCCCTCAAAGGCCTGTATGGGGCCCCCAGGCCCGACGTGGGCCCTCAGGGACCAGACTAACCTGGCACCCCAGAGACCATAATAGGGCCATCAGTGGCGGTGTAGAGACCCCATAGACCGACTGGGGCCCTCAGAGTCCAGTGTGGGGCCTGTTATAAGCGACAGTAGGGCTCCCGCTTGCATTGTGTCTCGAACAAGACTGGTCCACATTCCAACCGCGCCTGCTGACCCCAGCCGTCGGTCCATGCGCCGGCGGGCAAGTCATCGCAGAGGCGGCTCCAGGGAGACAATCGAGGAGCACACTACCACAGGGCCCCTAAAGACCGTCATGGGTCCTCAGAGGCCGGCATAGGGCCCTCAGAGGCACCCAAGGGACAAGGGCCAGCCTTGGGTGTCAGTGACAGAAATGGGGTTATCAGCAGCCGGTGTGAGACATTTGGAGGCCGGTTTGGGGCCCTCAGAGGCCAGTTTGGGACCCTTAGAAGCCAGTTTAGGGCCCTCTGGGCTCTGAGACCAGTACAGGGCCTTCAAAGGTCAGTTTGGAATCATCAGAGGCCGACGTGGGTCCTCAGAGGCCAGTGGAGGCCAGTGTGATTTCTACAGGCCAACGTGGAGCCCTCAGAGGTCAGTATGGGGCCCTAAAAGACCGAACAGAGCGTCCTCAAAAGCCAGGATGGGCCCTCAGAGGCCAATGTTGGTCCTAAGAGACCGGCATCGGGCCTTCAGAAGCCAGTACGGGCCCTCAGAAGTGCCCAAGGGTTAGTCTTTGTCCGCCAGAGACAGAAATTAGGCCATCCGAAGCCACGGTGTTGGGCCCTAGGAGGCCAGTTTGGGCCGTCAGAGACCAGTTTGGACCCTCAAAAGACCAGCGTGGGTCCGTACCGGCAGTGTGAGGCCCTCAGAGACCAGTACAGAGCCTTCAAAGGGCAGTTTGGAACCATCAGAGGCCGACGTGGGCCCTCACATGCCGGTGTGGTATCTTACAGGCCAGCGTGGAGCCCTCAGAGGTCAGTGTGGGGCCCTAAAAGACCAGCATGGGTCGGTGTTGGACCCCAGAGGTCAGCATAGGGCCCTCAGAGGCCGATGTGGACCCTTAGAGACCGGCATCGGGCCTTCAGAAGTCAGTACGGGCCCTCGGGGACACCCAAAGGCCAGTCTTGGGCCCCCAGAAAAAGAAATGAGACCATTAGAGGCGTGGACTCCCAGAGACCAGTTTGAGAGCCCTCGAGACCAGTACAGGGCCCTCAAAGGCCAGTTTGAGGCCCTCAGAGGTCGATGCGGGCTCTAAGTGACCGGCACCCAAAGGTCAGTCCTGAACCCCAGAGACAAATGAGGCCATCAAGAGATCAGTGTGGGGCCCTCAAAGGCCGGTTGGGGGACTCCTGATGCCGCTTTAGGGCCCTCAAGGGCCAGTGGAGGGCCCTGAGAGGTCGATGTGGGCCCTCATCGGTCGATGTGGGCCCTGAGAGGTCGATGTGGGCCCTCATCGGTCGATGTGGGCCCTCATCGGTCAAGGTGGGCCCTTGAAGGCCACTGAAGCGCCCTCAGAAGTTAGGATACTCAAAGACCGGTATGGGGGCTGTTACATAATACTGGCGTTGGTTTCTTGAGCCTCGTGACAATCGGGTAAGAGTCAGGGCCCCTACGCCCATCGGGGCCCATCGGTTGTTTAAGGGGGCAAATTATATGATGGCCCCTGATTTGTCTTTGGGGGGCCATGGCCCTGATGCCCCCCCCCCCTGCGACCTCCACTGGGCACCACCCCCACCCCCCACTGAGCGGTGAGCGGCGCACCAGGAATCGAAATCCACGATTTTTTTAACTGGTCATTTTGCATGTCCGACAGCTCTATACGGCCTTGTGACAGCTCAAGCTCTTGAGAGGAGGGTAGTACCTATATTAGAGGGGGCGGCGATGGCATTCGCTCTTGAGGCGGCAGCGCTACGCTTAGAGGGGACGGCACCTACATTTTATGGGCAGCACCCTAACTTGAGGGGCGGCACCCACGCATGGGGGGCGGCATCTATCTACATGTGAGGGAAAGGCACCTTCATTTCAAGGGGTGGCACCTACATTTAGGGGTCTGGGTGTAGCACCTACATTTGAGGGGGCTGCACTACAACTAGGCCTTAGCGGGCGGCAACTACACCCTAGGGGGTGCCATCTACATTCGAAGGGACGGCACCTACATTTTATGGGATGACTGATGACACCTATGCATAAGTGGCCGGGGCCAACATTTGAGGGGGCGGCGCGGCACCTTCATTCGAGGGGGCGGCACCTGCATTCGAGGAGGGCCGGCACCTACATTCGAGGGGGCGGCACTAACATTTGAGGGGGCGGCACCTGCATTCGAGGAGGGCCGGCACCTACATTCGAGGGGCGGCACTAACATTTGAGGGGGCGGCACCTACATTCGAGGAGGGCCGGCATCTACATTCGAGGGGGCGGCACTAACATTTGAGGGGGCGGCACCAACATTCGAGGGGCGGCATTTAGGTACATTTGGGGGGGGGCGGCACCCATAGAGATCTTATATACATAGAGATGACATGCTCTTAAAATCGTGGCGATTCAGTGGGTCTTTTTAAGCAACTTATTTTCAGCCAGTAGCGTGCCAATATGGCTGAGGCATTGTTAGTCTGAAGAAATCATTACGGAGCGAGCGAAGCGAGCGTAGTCTTTCGTAGATTAACGGAAATGTCTGAGTATAAGCGGCCGGCCGGCCGTGGTTACGCTTTTGCGAGGCTTATATCTCAACAACCACTTGACCGATTTACATGCGATAATTTTTGTAGGGTAGCTTCATTCCTTCTACCAAGTATTGGATCATTCTCGATGCATGTGGGTGACCGCTTATGCACGTGCCACGTGCAAAACGAAGAGGTGTCAGTTTTGTAATTGTTGCAATATCTTGGTAACTACTTGGCCGATTGCGCTGAAACTTGGTATGTAGGTAGGCACCCACTAGGCAATGCATATCCATGTGCCACAGTTGGGGTGCTGCTGCACGTGCGCACGTGCAGGGGTCGATTCCAGATCTCGAGAACGGCTGAACCGATTGTGCTGAAATTTGGTACATGGTTAGGGACCAGTTAGTAGGGTGCCGTGCAAAAGTCAGTTGGGACCCATTTTGCACGTGCGCACGCGCAGGGTGCCGCTTCCAGATCTCGAGAACGGCTGGGCCGATTGCGCTCAAATTTGGCACATCGCTAGGGACCGGTTAGTAGGGTGCAGTGCACAAGTTAGTTGGAGGTGTCCCTTGCAATTTCGCTTGTCCAGGGCCCACCCTCTCGCTCGCTCCGTTGGTCGCCCCAAAAGGCGTTTTAATGGTTAAAAATATTGCTGTTCTTTCCTGGCTGATTTCATTCCTGAGGTAAGCAATGAAATTTGTAGCATGATTTCATTTTGTGTTTTTATTGAATTCCTTAAAAGCTCGCCTAAAAACATTCTCTCTCATTCAGGCTCTCATCAACCCGGCAGGCGGTGGACCTCCCGGCCACCTTCCGCGCGGTGGGGGGGGGGGGGGGCATTTTTTGCCCCCTCCCGTATCTCCGAAACTACTGGACGGATCTGTAACATTCAAACGATGTTCGATAGCCCTGTCAAATTCATCGACGGAACTCCAATTTCATTGACCTCGGGGTCACCGATGACGTCACAGGTCAGGTCAAAGATAAAATGTTTCGCCGTTCACAGGTCTTCTAGGGAATGCGCTATAACAAAGAGTAAAACGCATTTTGTCGAAAATCAGCAATAGGGCTTACGTTGCCTAGTATATATGTTGCTATTAGAGGTCACTGATCCATGTCAGGTCACAGGTCAGGTCACCAAGGGTCAGCACATGAACCAACTTTACTAGGGTTCTGCGATGTATGTTTTATGGCCCCCTGACATGGTCCCCCCAAAAAAGGTCACAGGTCTAATGTCATTTGGGCGAGGTTCATGGAATTTTCAGGGTAGGTTTCTTGAGATTTGGTCAAGTTTGGCGCTTTCGGTCAACCTTTGTGAAAACAGCTGTTCTGAACCTTTCTGAGCACGGTGCAAGCTCAAATATACATATGTTGCATGTGCCCATTCAATGATACATTAACCCTCGCCGGACCTATTGGTTTTCTACGTACGCGCCGGCCGAGGGGGGGGGGGGGTTGGTACGATTTCCCTCGCCGTTTCGCCCCTGATGAAGCTAGAGCGTCGCGGAAAAAGCAAGCGTGTGCGCCGTTACGAGACGCAGCGACTGGTATCCGATTTTAAGGTTTCAGGTCAACCGATGCCTTCTGAGGTCAGGGCAAGTGACCAAGAGCAAGGGTTCAGTTTTCATAACTTCGCAAAACACGGTCAGAGAGCCGCGATTTTGGCATCATCGTGTTCGCCTCGCTCAGGCGCGTCGAATGGTATACTTTTTGTTCGGGTGAGGTCAACTTGAGGTGTTGACCTCGGGTCAAGGGCAGGTCAGCGCCCCCAGATCACGAAGCTGGTTAAAAGAGGTCATGTTACATATTACTCGAATCGGCAGGTCTTTCTGAGTTTATTGGTGGCTTTCCCGACTCGCTAACTCAATTGGATGGGGAGTTATTGATAAAAAACTCTAATGACCCAAGTGACCATAAATGACGTCACACATGTCAACACATGTCAACAATGCAAAAGTGAAGCAAACTTGCAAAGTGATTTCTTGCAAGGCGTGCAAGAAATCACGATTCCATGTGCTTGAGACAGTTTGAGATAGTTCTCGGCGCTAAAATAGCAGTTTTCATTTTTCCCCATTGACTTATACCTAATGGTGAGGTCACATGGCCGATCTGACCTCATGTGATTTTTAGGGAAAATCCGAGATATACAAGTTGTGAGACCTCTGAAGGATACTACATCCTGTAAGTTTCATCTCCCTGTGAAAGTTCCTCTGGCACTGACGGCGTTGCGAAGTTGCGCCATCTGAGGACTGTGCAGAGGTTCACTTATGACGTCACAGATCAGTGACCTGACCTGACCTGAAAATGCGGTTGGTGTCAGAAGATGCGGCTTGGATTAGAGGTCAGGTATGCTAAGTTTCAGCTCTCTATCGCCGGCGTGTTCGGAGCTATCGTGAAAACCCCTATGGGGGGGGGGGCGGCACCCGCCCCCCCGTCGGCCGGCGAGGGTTAATGATACATGTAGTACCTGATACGAGCATAAGGTTAAAACATGCCTAATTTTATTTCAATAATAACGCTCGAAAGCGTCACAGCTAGACAAAAAAGAAAAGCTGCACTTAAAAATAAGCGGGTGTGAACACAATCTCCTTGACCGAATCCTTACAAAATACAAGTCACGGGCCATGGCACCCCAGAAAACCTTGCTTAAAAAGACCCACTGAATCGCCACGAAATCCAGTGCTTTAACATAGGCGTGTCATCTCTATGTATATAAGATCTCTATGGCGGCACCAACATTCGAGGAGGGCCGGCATCTACATTCGAGGGGGCGGCACTAACATTTGAGCACCTGCATTCGAGGAGGGCCGACACCTACATTCGAGGGGGCGGCACTAACATTTGAGGGGGCGGCACCTACATTCGAGGAGGGCCGGCATCTACATTCGAGGGGGCGGCACTTACATTCGAGGGGGCGGCACCTACATTCGAGGGGCGGCATTTAGGTACATTTGAGGGGCGGCACCAACATTCGAGGGGGTGGCGCCTACATTCGAGGGGATGGCGCCTACATTTAATGGGCGGTGCCTACATTCGAGGGGGCGGCACCTACATTCGAGGGGGCGGCACTTACATTTGAGGGGCGGCACCTGCATTCGAAGGGGCGGCACCTACATTCGAGGGGCGGCACTTATATTCGAGGGGGCGGCACCTACATTGGAGGGAGCGGCACCTATATTGGAGGTCTGAGGAGGCGGCAACTACACTAGATAGTTGAGGGGTGACTATTGCCTACATGATGGGTAGAGCTCTTTTGAAAGATGGTGCCAAGTCAACGGGTGGCATAGAGTTTTGGGATGGCTCAGGGTTATGGGAGCGGCACCATTCGAGTCGCCCGCCGATTCATTTCAGTTGTAAAGTTGGGGTTGCACAAACCGTTGTTGGGGTTGCACAATTCAAAGTTGGGGTTGCACGTGCAACCCCAACTTAATATAAAAATCCACCCCTGGCTGGACTGGAGTCTGGGGCCGAAAACACGTAATAGAGGTGCTGTACAATACTAAGGTTATCTTTTGTCCGAATGGACGCCAAAAACGTATGACTGGCCCATTGGTTGGCTCGGGCGGCTGGCTTTATAATCAAATTACCGTGAAATGGCCAATTAGCAACAATAACGACGGTGTTCGCAGCCCGCAGGCCGCAGGGCGCGTCAGAAAAAGGCACTAAAATCTGAAATCACGCTAAGCGTTGGCATAAAACACGGGTAGGTATCTATGCAGACCAAGTTTGAATACTTTTAATTGATAATTCAATAAAAGCATGCAAGTTGCAAAGTTTCTGTTTTTCCATGCATTTACCAAGCTTCTTACGGATACCTATTTGATTTTTGCTAACATTCCGTCCAGGATTCCGTCATTTCGTTCATTTGGAAAAACGTCTGCAAAATAACCGATATTGAAATGAGACAGCTGCGCCGCAGGAGCGACGTTCTCGACGCTCCCCAAAAGTAGTATTCAAGGCTCTCTCTATCGCCTGGATAAAAATAGGCCCCGCCCATCCCAATCAGCTGCTGCATGACGAGTTGATGACGACAACCACTACTTACCAGCAACCAATCTAGGGATAGCGTACGTGACAGTAATGGTGCAGCGGTTGCAAAATATTACATTGTTATTCAAACGGTTTTTGCTTTTAGGGCCTTGTTCGATGAGGATGAGGTTAGATTAGATGAGGTGTTGATGAAGGCAGGTATTTTTTTTTTAAATTTTGACAATTTTTTGCCCTTGTTTTGAACCCGGGACCCGGGACCACCTGAAGTCTAAACCTTATTTTATATAACATGTCAATGCTGATGCTGTATTGAAATGTGAAATTTAGACAATGGTAATAGGAATAATGAATAGCAATTTCACCAACAACATTTTAATCTCTAGGAAGTGCAATTAAAATTAAAATCACTGTCTGCCACACTGCTTCATCCTGGTCATGCAACCAACATTCATGGGTGGTGTTTCACGGCAGAGCACGCACTGCAGTGCTCAGCACTGCAGTGCGCACTGGTGCTCAGCACTGCAGTGCGCACTGGTGCTCAGCACTGCAGTGCGCACTGGTGCTCAGCACTGCAGTGCGCACTGCAGCGCACTGCAGTGCGCTGCAGTGCTGAGCGCTGCGTGTGTCAGAGCATTGGGTTTCCATGGCAGTGTCAACAAACTTCACTGTGACGCCAAGCTGTGACAGCATCCCAGAACGCTGCACGCTGCGGTACCAGCACCAGCAGCATGCTAGCAGCATTTGAACTCAAACCTCTGTTCTTAGTACGGTTTTTCAGAACCTCTCACTCTGTTCCAAACGCGATTGATCATAAACTAAGAGATCACATGCAACGTCATTTGAGTGATGCTATGGTATGCCGTAGCTACCAGTGCACACAGTGTCTGGATGGTGAAACAGGGCCATTATTAATCACATTTGCTTTGCTTTGTTTCAGCAGAAACCTGTCTGCACATGGGAGGAGCGCAACAAAAGCCCATCAAGTTCATGCATGGCAGTGGATCTGAACAGGAGAAAACCAGAAAGAACATGGATGCTTGTAGATTGCAGTTGTACACTGCTGTTAAAACCTGATGTGCGTGGCTGGCATTGCTCCTGGCAAGAACCACCTGCAAGTGATGAGATGGTGCCTCAGTCGTTGAGTGTGCTGCAGTGTGAGAGGTGCCCTGATCTCTACTTTGTGATGGGTTTCCATTGGAGGTTCAACTGAGAAGTGAGAACTGACTGTGACCATGCTTGAGCATGCCAGTGGAGCTTTACATGCTTAGGGCAGCTTTTGAACAGATGCTGACCATGGCATGTCCCATCCAGTTATCACGTGCACAGAATGGTGGGGGGAGGGCAACTCTGGGCTCTTAAGTCAGCCCTACTGCACAGGGGGTACGATGGCCGCTTACGTTTGGTGTGTCCTGCACTGCATTATCAAGCCCAGTCTGCGCCACAGGCAATGGGTCGGGCTGCACTATATTAAAGGCAGACTATCTTGCAAAGGAGGCTGGCATCCTCTCCCATAATGACACACCAATTGGCAATCATCGCTGCGATGATCACGAGGGTGTCCGCTTATCTAACATGGTGAGGTGGAGAGCCAGTTCAAGCTGGCCTGAGGGATGGTTTTACTTCATCTGAGGCCCCCTTTCCCCGCCTGCCAGGTCCGGTCAAACGACCGCTTCACAGTGAACGACTTGCAGTGGATGCCGTCCCACAGCGCAACGAGCTCGCCGACCAGAGGCGGCGGCCAAGAGGCGGCCGCGCTCCCCCAGTCGACGGTCCCGGTGGACGTCGGCAACGCCCACCGCGCGACCATCAGATCGGCTCGCGACAGCGCCGTCGCCGACTGACCGCATGACTGGTATCTGTTCTTGATGTGGGACCGACTGCCACCGCCGGTCGCGGAAGGGCATCGCTCATCGGCCATCGACGTCCGCCAGCTTCGCGTGGGTCACTGTTCGGGCTGCCACCAATACACCGAATCGGATGGAACCCTGTCGGCGAATGCCGGCGGTGCCCCGACATCGACTGCGCGGCGGCCAGTGCATCGCGTGCCGGGAGGAGGCTGGCACCCCCGATCGGTCATTGGTCACAAACCGTGTCCCAGCTCATGACTGCATCCAGCGCAGCTCTGTGAGATGTTCTGCAGCTGCTGCAGTCTGCCGCGTGTGTTGAAAGAAGAATGAACATGAAAAACCTCAAAACTTTATGCCTATTCGTAATTGACCAGTATTGGAATAAGTTTGGATTTTGAGAATTTGTGTCCCTGTGCTTGTGCCTGTGTGGAAAGGCATGCTTTACGGTGTACCATCTCAATGTCAAATCCCGGCTGCGCTGTGCGGATTTGTGCGGCTGCTGACAGGCCACCTGAGTGCCAACGTATGTGCGAATCCGCGAATACGTTGTGTTTCGTCAGTCGGTATCGTTCTGAAAATATTGACTGCAATAGGCTATATAGCGTATGACGGTTCAGCCCAGCAGTAATAACTGACCATTGATTGGGCGAATTTTGTGTGGTGGTTCGCTAATACATAACCTAAAGAGTGTTTTGCCGGAATCGTTTAGTAGCAGAACTGACCGGAATATCAGTAGAATGCAACGGTTTGAATCGTTAATTTGTTGAAACGATTGTTCTCTGAGACCACTGTGTAACTTTTGACCTGAGAATCACCAATTATAACGACAATGGGGAAGCAGTAGGCATTGTAGAGTGTACTTGTAGGCAACACTATATAGTTGGCACACTTACGGAAGCACACGACTTACGCAGTGGACATCTGCATCATGCATGTTAAGGTTTACTGGGAAGAGTGAGAAATTAGTCAGAATATAACTGACTAAGGAAAATAGGCGATATCTCCTATTGAGCTGGGGCGGAGAGGGGGAGGGGACGTGTGGTCAGCTATGCCAATAATTCATTCTCTTTATGCAGTTGTGTAAAAGGGCGTCCGTTTTTGGGTGAGACCTTCCCCATCGGCCATTTCCAAGTTAAATCGTGGTGGAGAGTCTGGAGACCTCAGCCTCGGTAGTCGGTACCCTGCGCGCTGCGCCACCTTGCGAAACATAAAGCAGCCGTCCTGACATCTACAGGCGTGACTTTTCATGAAAGCGCGGATGTGTTCGCGCTTATGCGAAGAAAATTCTTCCGAGTATGGTTGATAATGAGATTAATTGTTGTCATTTATTTATTAATTCATTGGCAAAAGTACCCTAATAAATCGGTAAAGTAGCTTGAACTGTATCGTATTTCCTTGGAAAAAAATGACGAACTCATCCTAAGACATCCAGATTATTGGATGCGTTCGTCAGTTGTAAGTAGTTCAAGTTTTTGGGAAAATTTGCTTGTGGAAAATCATAATATTTCAAAGATATGCCTATTTTCGAATAATTTATGCATTTATCTGCATTGAAAAATGATTGTAAAGCAAAAGTGCAAAAGATTATTGTCAACTTATTTTCTCAAATCACGATTTACGAACGCACAAAACTCCAGCTTTTAATTTAGTGCGTGTGCGAATTGCGGTCAAGAAAAAATATTTTAACTGTCTATATTCCTCTCAAAACAATGAAGGATGAATGAGGAAAACGCTGTTTTGAACAATTGTATATTTATTTTTTCTTAATTAAGCAAAAGTACAAAATTTTCAACTATTATTACATTTGCTCTCACAAAACCCATCACTTTTTAGCATGACGTCATGTCAGCCAAATTTACTAGCGCCATCTCTGGAGAGCATCTTTCGAAACCTCCAGACGATAGAGAGAGCCGTATTCAATGACCGTGCCCAAAAGCAAATCCACGCGGAATGGGCACGCACGTGTTTTGGACCTGTTGGACGGTAGTGGAATTGGTGGAATTGGAGATTTGACTGATTTTGATTGATTACATTGCGAACTTTAGTTAAAATTTTTCAAAATAAATGTCTGAAAATGGGCATGAGCGAGATGTTCAGGAAGACAAAGTCATCAAGGATTCAGAAAGGATAAGAGACATCAACATGGAGACGAGCAAGTCATTGAAGTAAGTTGAAGTTTGAATTTAAATCAAATTAGTCGGACTTTTGACACTTCATCATGTATTTTACCTTAAATCAACACTTCGTGGTTAAACATACCGAGGCAAAAAACTTCAGTTGGTGACATACCAGGGAAATAAGCTAAAATTAGAGCACTCTATTTATTGCTCCTGCCCCATGTTGAAGAGATACCCCTAAAAGCGTGATCTTTTATCGGCCCTTACGCAGCAAGGCAGTAATTCTCAGACCGGTGGATGGTATCGATAGAAAGAGAATGCGTCAAGGATTAACATGAATTAATTAAAATAACATTAAAATGTTAATTAAGCATGGAAATTAGTCCCAAACATAAGCTAATTATTGCTCCTACCTCGGCGACGGCGCTCCCCGCAGTCGGCGGAGAAGCTAAAATAAAAGCCACCATCCTCCTCCGTAAGTCAATTTTAGAGCGGCCGAGTGGGCCGATGCGGGGCCACCAAACTGAGGTGAGACGTGGCTAGTAATTGCAAACCGCCATAGAAATCAATATCTTAAGACGTACAATATGGGATGATTACTCTGAAGCTGGAGTGAAAGCATGAGTAGATTGCAAGAAACGAAATGCATAGATTGGTTGAATTATGTACAATAGGCACAGCTCAGATGAAGCCATTTCTATGATGTTGACATATGACATAACCCTTCCTCTCCTCACCTATGACCTAAGTGCATTGGCAGTTACCGGCATAGTTTTTGAGCACGAGTGCAATTCGCCATCGGACCGCAATACATGTTGCTAGGCTGCTGCAATTACAACGAACATACGAATACTGCCTTCATTTGTAGACGTTTGTTTTTTAGGCGGTCTTTGACGTGCAAGGGGGGCATACCTGTCGACAACTTGAGTTTCTCCGAATTTCAAAAACTCCCAGAATTTCAATTCCTTATGCACTGTTGTAGGTACAGCTATGCTCACAAGTTTTCCTTTCCTCCTGTTCTAAAAAGGATGATATTTGTCGATTTCGTGCGTCGCTGATAGGAGGGTGCGTTTAATAATTAGGCCCAACGCTTTCTGCATCCGCGAGTACCTTCAAAAGGGAACAACAGTTTCCATTTATTACACTATGGGACATGTGACAAAATGACCACTGGAACACGCATGAAACGGAGCTCATATTCCTAAAAATGTCTACAATCACTTCTTTACTGACACTATTAGCAAATACCATCTCAAGTAAGGTGGTTGACAGACAGTCAATGGAGATCTGGGGAGACTGAGTGATGCCAATTCACCACTTAACTGATAATGAGGGCCGAGGGAAGAGAGACATGCAACATGCACAACTGACAACTTGACAAGTGACAAAACACTACCACTATTGCGCAGTGCACAACCAAATTACAGCAGCCAGCCCAAACAATGCTTTTGGTGGCTAATTGCAAAACAAGTCACTAACAAATGTCTTAGTTGCAGCTGAACACTGCACAATAATCACAGTGTTCACACATTGAGTGAGATGCCACAGGTGGTTTGAATCACACTTTGGTTCAACTGCAAATCTGAAGTGTTGTCATGAGGTTCATGCCTCCATGATCACAGCACTTTGGCTGTGGTTGACATAACACTTGTAGTCTGCAGAGTTCCACATGAACTGCAGACACCTCATCTGGTGGTCTTCATGTTGCTCAACTTCTTCAGGAGGCAAATGTCGACCACCCAGCGGAAGCATGGTCCTGCAGAAAAGAAAGGTAATGCATAAGGTACAAACATTATCTGCTGAAACAGCTCCTTCTGTTGGCTGTTATTAAACTTTTAACATAGGTAACATAACAACTTGTATTCTATGTATATTACATTTGTTGAAGTAAAATACTGCCGGCTATTTCAAAACCAGAAAATGAAATTATATTGTGGCATAATTCACCTGCTCAGCTATCAGTATCAAATAATAATTAATTTAATATTTGGCATATTCTATATAACACATTCATAGAATATTCTACTTCACGTCACAAGGACTCACAATCTTTCTGTTGGGTGTTTGATTGACGCATTAACTAAGTTTGTCTTAGGTTTTATTATTGCAAAAAATTCATATTGCATTATTGTATCAAAATACTGCCAGCAATAACAAAACAAGAACATGAAATGCCAATGAGCAAGCCGCCTTTCCTTAAAATGGATTACTTTGAAAGGAATTTTAGTTTCTTTTAAGGAAAAGGAGAAATGATTATCAGGTAATTATCAGAAAACCACTCAACCAGCAAGTGGCTGGGTGGTTTCACAGCAAACATCAAGCCAAAACATATGCTTACATCTATCTAACAATTGAGCCATTTGACTACTACAAGCATATGTGAGCAAAATAAGAATCCAATTATCCAATGTTGACTTCCTTGCAAAGTTTATGCCTTATTTTATGAAAATGTGTCACTAGAATATGATACTTATCATCGAATATTATTTAATTTACGATTTATTTCGATCGGAATGCACATGGAGTCCCGGGCCATTTTCGTCGACGATGAATATGATCGTGTTCCATGAAGAGATAAGGGGTTTCAATGGTCTTTCAAAGCAATAATTTGATGCAAAAATTTGTAGGAAATAATATGAAGCTGGTTCAAATGGCCATCAACCATTTAAAACACCGAAAATACTCACAACTCCGTCCCGACGACCACGCAGCACCGCGCACGCCACACTACTGGCACAATGCCAAAACTGTTGTCACAGCGGAAATGTTTTTTTTTCTCGATTGCAATTGTGGAATTATTTATTAAACAGAAGATGATCTTTCCGAAAAACCGACTGATTTCATACACAGATGCATGGAAAATAAAAAAATCCCGGTAAGTTTATTTGTATTGTTTTGTCGATTTTGACATGCTCCTAGTTTGCAGCCATATTTCGATATGTTCTACAGGGAGTTCAGAATTATTTCAGGACCAATCTTTTCCTCATTCATTTTCCCGCCGATCATGAAATTTTTAGAGCGGAACAATTGGTTTCCAGGCGGTCCGAGCGGTTTTCGTGAGAAGGGTGCAAAAATCGGCGTCATTTTTAGAGCCTCGACACCAGCTCAACACAGGACCCTATGGGAGACGGTGAAGTAGCGGGAGCAATAAATAGAGTGCTCTAATTTTAGCTTATTTCCCTGGTGTGTCACCGACTGACTTGTATTCCAGCTCACATGTTTATGATTAAAAAATAAAGATAGGTACCTACACTATTGGTTTATTGGTACCTACACCTAATCTCTTATTCCTGAAGCTTTTATGCAATATGGGTAGCTAGGTAGGCACCTACCTACTTATTCAGGGCAGAATCTGTGGTACATATAATTATTTGATATGAAAATTAATGATCATGCGATGTCGAATGCATTGGTTTTCCAAAAAAAAAAATGAGTGGGATTCTGATTCCTTTTTCCATGGTTTGTTATGTGAGAAAAGACTTTGTGGGGTTCCTGATGAAATAGGTAAGTGAAGGTGTGTGATACAGGCTGATTAGTCATTTTTGGTGCTCATGTTTACATGAAAACCAACTGGAGCCTGATTGATTTGTTTCAGGTCGCCTGTCTGCCAGCAGTGTTCCGAGCCTGCCAAATACACATGTCCAGGCTGCCTGTGGAGAACCTGCAGTGTGAAATGCATCAAGCGCCACAAGGAAGAGACACAGTGCACAGGACTGCGGGACAAAGTCAAATACAAGCCCATGTCTCAGCTGGGGGATCTGGACATCCTCAATGGTGAGGACACCATTAGTGATTTGAACTTGAAGTCAGCTCCAGCATGCAAACTGGAGCTACCTTTTATGATTAGATGAATAAAGACAGATCTTTCCATCTTGAGTGAGGGCTGGTGGAACTGTTAATTGGTATAACTGTTCTTATGACTACCTTGGAGACGTAATAACAATTGCACACCATGCTGCTTTAGACTCAAACCTATGAGCAATACGCTCCACTCTCCCAGTCCCACCACTTGTCCTGCTCCCTCTCTCCTCCTCTGACCCTCTGTCACCCCCCCCCCCCCTCGGTCAGACTACCGTCTGTTAGAGGCCGGCGCCCCTCACTCGCAGTCACCCGCGCCCCTCCGCTGACCGCTGCCCGCCCCCCTCGGTCAGACTACCGACTGCTGGAGGAGATCGGCCGCCAGGTGGAGGTGGCCGGCCGCACGGCGCCGCGCTGCGGCCGCCACGGCGCGCCGCCGCCGCTCCGGCCCGCCCTCCACCGGCTGCGCAGGCTGGCCAAAAAGCGCGGCGTGCGCCTCGACTTTCTGCCGGAGAGCTTCGAGCGCCGGCGACAGAACACCACCGAGGTGGATCCGGGCGGCCAGCAGCGGCTGCTCTGGAGGGTCGAGTGGCGCCTGCCGCTGGCCGATGCCGTCGTCACCGACGACAAGTGGGTGACCGGGGAGAGGGAGGAAATGTTAGAGGGAGTTAGTGGAGCGGGTGCGGGGGGCTGTGGTGTGGTAGGGAGTGTGATGGAGTCTCAGGTGGAGGTTGGAGGAGTTATCAAGTTTTTGGGAACCATTTGAATGTATGAGTTATGTTACTCGTCTCCATGCTTTCAAGGCATCGGCATTTGCATGGTACAATAATGTTTTCTATTGGTTTGACAGCATCCAATGGCGCCACATAATGAAGCAGCAGTTTTGAGTAGAGTGGTCCTAGCTCAGCAGCAGTTTGTGATTTATTAGCGCTCTCTCCTCTCCGCTCGCAGAGTGCCGGAGACCACGAAGCTGTCGGAGGCGCTGGGGCGACATCTGTCGGTTGGGCCGGCAACTAACGCTTTGAAGGATGATCCGCTGCAGTTCTACCGCGCTGCCTTCGAGACGGGCTCTGTGCGGGTGTTCCTTCGCCTGGAGCGGGTGCAGCAGGGCGACAGGTAACAGGAGGGATGATCTGCGGTGACCGGAAGGGCGGGAGGGAAGCTGCAGAGAGGGGATTTCGTATTCCACCAGCAGCTCTAGTCAATAGTCACATCCTGCTCAAATCCACGCTTCTGTATATCAATGATATCCGGTGTATGTGTGTTACTCTGTGTGCCCTGTATGTATGCTCCCAGCACATGACGTGTGTGCCTGACCTGTGCAGTGTCTACCCAGTCTCGTATGCTGTGTGTCTCTGATCCGTGTACCCAGTACTGTAGTGTGTGTACCTGACCCATGCACCCGTTTCTCTGCGCGCAGGTACCTGGAGCTGCCGCTGAGCCGGCCGCTGGCCGAGTGTCTGAGGCAGCAGCTGGTGATCGAGTTCCCCGTGCTGGTGGTTACCACAGAGGAGCACGCCGAACAGTACCGCACCGACCGTATAGAGGGTACGCGGCCGACCCTCAGGGCAGATCACCATACCCCCAACCCCAGTCCCCCCATACACACAGCTCACCAACCACGGGCTGGTCAATGTGGGCCAGTTCACACTCCAAAGAAACACCGTTTGAATACAAACGCACCACTTTGTTCTGGGTCTTTGTACAAACCAGTGACATTTCGCTTAGTTTGTAGTGCGGGTTAGTTACATCATCGGAAAAAATGTGCCCGTGCCTAATTTCAATGGGAAGAGTGTTCGGATGCAGTTGGATGCTAGTTTTCGTTTTATTTGGGCCTTGGGGGGGTTGTTGTTGTTTGTTTGGGGTTACGGGCGCGCCGACTGCGAGGTCATTTGCGCCCGTGGGGGGGGGGGGGTTGAGCTGCAGTTGAACTGAAGCAGTTGAACAGTCTTTAACCTGATGACTTCAGTACTGAAACACTTTAAGCTTGTCCTGACTAATTTTTCCGTTGTGCTTCGATATATTCGAATTAACCTCACCATGGATAGCTGTTTGTTTGTTGATTTCCCCACCTTGATCTGAGAACGTTATGTGTCGCCGGCAGCGTCCTTCTTCTCGCTGTGTAAGCGCGAGGAGGAGGCCCAGCGTCGCGCGCGACGGGCCCAGCGGCGCCGGGGACCCGCCGACGCCGACGCAGCAGCGCCCGACGAGCCGGCGCGCAAAGTGCCGCGGCCTCGACTGGACGGGGTCTGTGTGGCGGCCGCCCCGCCGCCTGCTCCGCCGCCCGCCCCACCGGAGCCGGAGCCGGAGCCAGAGGAGCCGGAGCCGCAGGTCGGCGGTGAGCCACAGCCGCAGACGGAACCGAAGGCCGCCACCGGGTTCGGTCTGTTCGGAGTCGATGATTCGGACCTGTCGGATTAGGTTGCTATCGTATGCAGACGCGCTCGCCACTGAGGTTTATATGATGGAGACATGAGAGGTTTCCAGCCTGTTGGTGTACTGATGCCGCTGTGATCCCCCAGTGCCCCTATGACGGTCTTGTTGAGTTTGCTGCGGTCACCCAGTGTCGTACAACGGTCGTATAGAGGTCGCCGTTGAGGTGACGCGGATACCGCAGCGGTGCGGTCCAATGGACGGGTGCTGCAGTCCGATGTCTGGGCTGCCCTCTCGGTCAGCCGGGCTGGTGGGAGGGGAGGAGGGGACACATCGATCTGCCCCCGGCGAGCGGTGTCCTGCAGCCCCCCCCCCGGGCCCCCTCCCGACACTGCGGTCCCTGAGATGACTGTTTGTCGATCGATAACGTCGAGAAACGTGGAGAGCGGCTCGGGAACGTTCTCTGACGTCACGAGTCGGTGCTAGATATTTCCTACAATTTACAAGAATGTGCACCTTGTAAAACAAGTATGAACTGATTTCGTTTTTTTACGGTTATTATGTTCGTCGAAGATCAATATAGTTTTGTCAAAGTGATTATGGCTCTAATGTTTTACACCGGAAAAACAATGATGTTTGGTGAACAAAGCTCTGCGAACCTGCGTTGCACAAACTTGCGACAAATCGGCTCACGAAATCGTGTTTCTTATTAGGGCCGAAGTCCTATCAGCGTGTTTGGTTTCGCTTCAGTAGGAAAGTGGATGATTTTGTCCGCGCCGGCTGCTTAGTTTAAAAAAGTGGGGAATGGTGCAAAATCTTTTACATTTCGAGGTGCACGTGTAGTGAGATGCAAGAAGTGAGAGCAATGTATGACAGCCAGCTGAACCACAAATATTGACTGGTTATTATCGACCCGATCAGTTCTGAAGTCTGTCGATGTGGCACCAGTCCGGCCGTTAGCTCGCAAAAAGTGCCGGGCAGCGCGGGCTGGGTTTTTCACCAGCTGTTCCCGTCCGAGCGCCGCGCCGGCCGGTGGCGGCTGCGGCGGTCGCCCGCTGCCACGCGGCAGTAGCCTGCATGCCGTGGCCTGTGAATCATGTTCAGCCATTCGTGTCGCTGCAATGAACCGGACCCGGGTCTTCCACGCGGAAAGAACCAGGACGTCTATTGAATGAAAGGACGGCATTGCCTAAAAAACGGCCAAAGATGCCGTGAAATAGACAGTATTGACGAAAATTATGCTTCAAGATAGGTGCTGTATAAATGTTTGGTATGTTGGTAGCCAGTGGCGCGGGAACCGGGGGGGCTAGGGGGGGCTGAGCCCCTCCAACTTTTCGGCTGGGGGGGCTCGTAATGTATTTGAGCCCCCCCCCCCCCCCCCAGCTGGAGGAATCGAAATCGGAAATCTACCAACACGATTTCATAGATTCATACATAGGCGCGGGAACCGTGGGAGAGGGCAGTGGGGGAAGCTTGCCCTCACAACTCTGGGGCCGTGGGGGCGGTGCCTCACAACTTTTCATGAGGCCAGGAACCGTTGGGGCAGCTTGTCCTCCCCAAATTAGGGGTTGTGAGTCACAAAGGAAGAAAGCATGTGAGTGAAAAATCTACCTATTTTACTGACTCGGCAACTCATTTGGCAGCTTAAAACCTTTATTCCAGGTTGCCAAAACGGTAGTTTCTTCACTCAGCTGAGACGGAATGCCTCACTTTTTTTGCAAATATTTTCTTCTTTTTTTTTCGTTGAAAAGGCCAAGGTCTGAAAAATAAGTGGCCTAAAACCGATGAGAAAACTAGATTTGGGGGTACCCTAGGTTGATCTCTATGATGGTTCAGCCCCCCCAGTCTGGAAGAAGTTCCCGCGCCACTGTTGGTAGCCGATGCGAGTGTTGTTGCACAACGTTTCGCCACAGCCGATTTCGTGAACCGTTGAGACTCTGCCGGGGAGGGATGGGCTGTTGAGGCAGAGGTTCCGCCGCCCCGGACAGGCGCTGGCGGCGCGCCGCCATATGGCTGCGGATGGCAGACGTGGCCTCCGCGAAACCAGTCAGCGGCGGCGGTGGCGATCAGCTGGGGGCGCGCCGGCAGCGCCATCTGTACCGGAACCACGAACCACGCCCGGCCGGCGGCCACGTCACGGCCGCCGACCCTCTCGACCGGGGGCAGCAGCCAGCAGGCGCCGGCGCACCGCCAGACGCCTCCCCAGACTGGAGAGATTTTCAGCTGTTCGCTCCCAGTTACCACGGGCCGAACCGATAGCCCACCCAAAAACCGCGGCAGACTTGGCCGGCCGCCAGGTCCGCCCGATCAATGCTCCTATGACCTTGGCCGTGGAGACTGGAGGAGAGCCAGAGCTGCCGGTTTTCCGCCAGACGAGCACGGCAGAGGGAAATTCTCAGCTCATGACCAGCGAAATGCCGGAGACGAGGATTAGATGGCGAGCAGTAAGCACTGCATTGGTCTCTCCGTCCACATCTTGGTGCTCGTCAAAGCTAAGACAGGCTCCTTCGGCAGTCAGTCGAAAGCGCATGCTAGATCTTATACCCACTACCCAAATCCCAGATGCTGCAGATTAGCTCTCAATTACATAACGCATCCATGCGAGCGTTTGCTGTACCTATATGCTAGCGTGCGATTTTCAGACTGTGTGAAGTCTTTTTAGTATAAAGACTGCAGGCACTTGTCCGAGTTTACCGAACCGTCGACACGGTGACCCCGAGGCGCCATGGAACATGACTCATCCGATCAATAATGCGGTTCCAGCTGTGCCGACCGACTCGACTCCCCACACTCCCGGCTACCTAAACGGGCCCCGGTTTCAACTGCAAGCACATCAGGCACCGGACCGGCCTACCAGGATCACTCGGTTCAAGATTCATACGAGGGATCTGCAGATCCTTGGAGGAATTGTTGAGCCGGACAAAAGTGAATGATCCTAATAGTCATTCGGAAATAATATGCATACTTTGACCGGCAATGATCAGAACTTCAAAAGCATCAGCATCCCCGTTCCCAGAGCCAGCAGTCATAACAGTTGTGCAGCGAGCTTCTCGAACAACGCGAATCTGATTCACCGTGCTACTCAGTTCCAATTACTAATAATGACCTGTGAGACGAGCGATTCCTGCCACCCGTCCTCCCCCGCAGTGTGCGGTGTCCCGAGCCCCGTATGGTGCCCCATGCCAACGCATACCAGCCGGCCGCCACGTGGACCCACGCCGGCCGGCCAGTCGGGTCGCCCACGCCGCCGCCCGTGACGTCATCGCCGCGCCCCACGCTTCCCCCAGACGCCACTACCCACAGCCCGCCGGCTACGGAACGGTGATTGATCCAACAGACAGGATCATTTAAGGCAGTGACCCTAATTTATGAATCTCCATTCCGCAAATTGCAACTGCGATCCCCCCACCGGTATAGATTCAGTGTCCAATTACTATCTGACCCGTTCACCCTTCAGACGGGAAAAAAGAAAGGCCACGTACCCGGTATTGTCCATAGGTTTATTTATACGCCCAGGTGACACAATCACATGGATAGCAGAGTATGGGTCAGTCGATAAAAAACTGATGGGCTAGTTTCCACATACTCTTTTCCTCCGGAACTCCTTGCGGTGACAATGCGACATAAGCCACTGAGACAGAGAAAACGAACAGTTAAGCTTTTTCTCGCCAAATGGCCAGGCGGTGACACAGAACGAAATGCCTTCCTTCTTACGGTACGGAGAGCAAACACCTGCGGTCTCACAAGTGGCATCCATGTGGGGGGCAAATACCTATTTCTTGCCGGCCTTCTCGGCAGCCTTGGTCACCTTGCCGGACACCACCTTGGGGGTGACTCCCTTGATGACACCGACGGCCACCGTCTGCCGCATGTCGCGCACGGCGAACCGACCCAGCGGCGGGAAGTCGGTGAAGGTCTCCACCACCATCGGCTTGCTGGGGATCAGCTTGATGATGGCGGCGTCGCCGGACTTCAGCGACTTGGGGGCCTCCTCAGTCACCTTGCCGGTACGGCGGTCCACCTTCTGCTGCAGGTCGGCGAACCGGCAGGCGATGTGGGCCGTGTGGCAGTCCAGCACGGGCGTGTAGCCGGCAGACACCTGACCGGGGTGGTTCAGGATGATGACCTGAGCGGTGAAGTCCTCGCAGCCGGTCGCCGGCTTGTTCTTCGAGTCGGAGGCGACGTAGCCACGACGCAGCTCCTTGACGGAGACGTTCTTCACGTTGAAGCCGACGTTGTCGCCGGGGAAGGCCTCCGGCAGAGATTCGTGGTGCATCTCGACGGACTTCACCTCAGTGGTCAGGCCGGACGGGGCGAAGCAGACGATCATGCCGGGCTTGATGGTGCCGGTCTCGACACGGCCCACGGGCACCGTTCCGATACCGCCGATCTTGTAGACGTCCTGCAGGGGCAGACGCAGCGGCTTGTCGCTGGGGCGGGTCGGCGGCTCGATGTTGTCGAGGGCCTCCAGCAGGGTCTTGCCGGAGCCAGAGCCGGACTTGCGGGTGGTCTCCCATCCCTTGTACCACGGCATCTTGTCACTGGCCTCCAGCATGTTGTCGCCGTGCCATCCAGAGATGGGCACGAAGGCCACGGTCTTGGGGTCGTAGCCGACCTTCTTGATGTAGGTGGAAACCTCAGAGACGATTTCCTTGAAGCGGGCCTCGGAAAACGGCGGCTCGGTGGTGTCCATCTTGTTGACACCGATGATCATCTGCTTCACACCCAGGGTGTAGGCAAGGAGGGCGTGCTCGCGGGTCTGGCCGTTCTTGGAGATACCAGCCTCGAACTCGCCCACACCAGAGGCGACGATCAGCACGGCGCAGTCGGCCTGGGACGTACCGGTGATCATGTTCTTGATGAAATCCCTGTGGCCGGGAGCATCGATGATGGTGACGTAGTACTTGGACGTCTCGAACTTCCACAGGGCGATGTCGATGGTGATACCGCGCTCGCGCTCAGCCTTCAGCTTGTCCAGCACCCAGGCATACTTGAAGGAGCCCTTGCCCATCTGAAAGGAAGAAAATGTATCATCAGAATATTAACTACCACATCCTCACGCGGGGAATGGGGATGGGGCTTCAAGGCAATGTGCATGGGAGTAGCGTGTGTATACATTGCTGGACAGTAGTGAACAATGTTTTAAAACAAAACAGCCGCCCGCATACTTTTTTAATTTCCCGAATTTTTGTTGTAAGACGACATAACTTGTCTGAATACGTTGCTTCATAGCTCCAGCACTATCTGAATAACACATCTCGTAAGCTCGACAATTACCTGCTGGGCCTCAGCCTCGAACTTCTCGATGGTACGCTTGTCGATGCCACCGCACTTGTAGATCAGGTGACCGGTGGTCGTCGACTTTCCGGAGTCGACGTGGCCGATGACCACAATGTTGATATGGGTCTTCTCCTTTCCCATGGTGGCGGAATGTGTAGGCTACCAGCACAAGAGACTGCAAAGAAAGAAAAATGTTAACAGAGTTGGTACAACAGGAGGGCTGGCTGACAGGATGCTAAGGGAAAAGTATTAAAAGTGAACAACTTTGAGAAAGCAATCATCCAGAGTTTGCCTTCATTTGTTCTGGAAAAATATATTGTAATGCCTAAGCATTTGCTTGCATGTCAAGTATCTCAATTCCAATGGCAATTGAGAAACAGGATATGTCAGGACTATGTAACATGACAGGACATTCGCAATGAGTTTCAGGTAGTAAAGAGCTATGAACAGCCAAAATGATGATTGTTGTCTAAACAAAAGGACCAAGCTGCAACCAATTCCAAAATGACTGCACTTCAGAAAAGCAAGTATAAATTTTGGATGAAAACTGATCTCTGGATTGACAACTGGCACTACTAGACCAGTAACCAGTAGTCACAACCTGAGTCAGCTATTACTCATTGCTAACAAAAGCTGAAGCATTGCTGAAGCATTGAGCCTACACGATCAGTTGCATGCTCCAGAAGCCATTTACTAAATAAGGTTAAAAGTAAGGATTCCTGGAGACATAAGTCCCATTCCATTTCATGTTTCAATGCATGTATCCCACATTCAACAGATCATAGCCAAATAGATAAAGCCAAGAAATGATTCAACATTGATGATCATTGTTTGCCAGTAATATGTAATATGCAGGCATCAGTCAGCTGCCCTACAATATAGTAACCACACAACTGAAATTTTTCATCCAATAATCCAGAAGAGATAATATCTAGATCATTCACTGAAAGTAAGCAACTTATTGACAACCTTACAAGCAATTTTGCAATGATAAATTTGAATCTCCTTTTTAAGAACATTGCAGCTTTAAAAATTTAAACCTCCCATCTGAATAATAGTTAAACTTTATACTTCAACCGTCAACTAAGCTGACACATTAACTTAGCAAGATAAATGGTCCGTTTTCATAATACTTTTTCCAGTTTAAGATTCAGCTCTCCACTGATACAGTAATGCTGCACAAATGAACACCAACACACATGTTGGACACAACACATCCATCCACCACAAGCACATCAGACCCCACTTCCAAAGATAACCCATGAAACACCACAGCTAAGCTAAAAAAAACACCTGAAGATTATTGATGACTACATGAGCTTTATCATCCTGATATTTATGCCTAAGTGCACCTATCATTCTAAGGAGCAAGTATTCATGAGGACAATTTTCTTAGTCAGTTTAAGGTTGACAACGCGGTGCAGCTTATCAATTTTGAACCCAGAGGACTGCTCAGGTTTGAGCAGCATTGTGCTGTGTGCATCACACCCTGGCAATGAGGTAAAAATGGCTCATTGCAAGCTTAGAATAGATCTGTGCTGCGTGCACCATAACTTCAGCTGCTTGGCTCCGCCAACTCCTCTGGCACTGCACGGTGGTCGGGCTCTGTTGCAGCGTATTTCATGCACGACAAGACCATGGCATTTACTAATGGTGGTTATCATTCAAACATGGTTTCAATGCAGTTGTAAGAGATTAATGGCATTCACTGACTAGGTAAACGCAAACATAAAAACACAATCATCCCAGTCGGGGAAACTGTGGTAAAATCTGCTTTTTTTAGCAGTCTGCTAATTTGAACAGGAAATCTGCCAAAAATGGGTACATATGTGACGTCATCGTACCCAAATATAGCAGATTTGGGTACGGACCCATACAAAAGCAGATCTGCACCCTAATTGAAGCAAATGCGCATTAAATGCCTGGCAGATTCGTGACTAGAATAGTGCTGAGAATGTCCTCGGATATTTTCATTCAGATCAGACTATTTTCAAATAATGATGTGCATTTGCTTCAATTAGGGTGCAGATCTGCATTTGTAGGGGGCCGTACCCAAATCTGCTATATTTAGGTACGATGACGTCACACGCGTACCCATTTTTTGCAGATTTCTGTTAAAAATAGCCGACTGCTAAAAATAGCAGATTTTACCATAGTTTCCCCGACCGATCATAATCAAATTGGAAATAAGGGACAGTACATTTAACTTGCACCACTGCCACCTCCAGCACCAATTTTAGAGCCTCATATTGAAACAACAGCAAAAGACATCACAATGAAATGATGCAAAAGTGTGGCCAGGACTAACAGGCAAAGCTTCAGTGCATACATGCTGCAAGATATTTGATTCTCAATGCGTAGCCGAACAGCCCTCTGTGCAGTAGATTTACACAGGCTGCTGACCATCCAATGGGACCACAGCAGAGCCACCACATTCACATCACCAAACATCCTTTACAAGAAATGTACACTTAGCATTTGCTGTATGAAGTACTTTCTAATGTATAGATCGCACATGCAGTATGCTCAGGCCGGCAGCCACCATGTGGCGCCACATACGTCACAAAGCCCAATCAGTTAAAAATTTAGACCAGAAACGGGAAATCTTGAAACAGAGATCGCTTAATATAATCCATAATTACGATTCATTCCAATATCCAGGATTATTAAGGGCCAGACAAGCCAGAAACACTTAAAAGAGCCTGCGGAGCCGGCACCGCACCTCCGGACGAGCCAGCAAAACTAGTCACAAAACTCAATAATCGTAACGAACAACAACCTTTTCGCAGCTAGGAATTGACAGATTTAAAAGGGGCCTCGCATCTATTCACAAAAGAACGATCAAACAACAGCCACTTCGCAGATATTTACCAATGAATTTCACAGCATACAACACACGTCCTACCTGACAGCGAGCCGGCTTAGAAAGAGGACGGAAGTAGGTGGTGCTGTTTTAGGATGTCGCGATGAGGATACTAGGGCTGCTCATTAATGAATCAATTATTTTGCTTTATTTTAAACATATTTTGAACTATGAAATATTTTATTTTTTGATGTTCCATAAGCATTTTTATCTTATACCTTCCATTTATGAGAAAAACAGTCAAAACCTAGCATTGTAGCGGAAATGACGTCATGCTAAGCCAGTGCTAGACAAACCAAGTTCTTGTGCCACAAAAGTAGATATTTAGCATGGAACAAATTGTAAAATGTTGAATATTTCAAAAGAAATATTGTTAGCAAATAAAAAATCCTTTTTTTACATTAATGTTTGAAATGAAGATGAAAAATATTATTTCGTCTCTAAACTTTTAGAGTGGCTGTTTTTCCAATGAACCACCGATGTTCAACATTATAGTCTGTTTCATATCAAGTTTGCAGTCGGAGTTTCTTCGGCAGATCGCTCCTCCGCTCAAAAATTTGCGTCTTAAAATGTAAGAGCTGTATATACAGAAATCACGCACAGCTTTCAGCAAAGCACTTCGGCTGCAAGCTTGAAACGGAACAGAGTATAGCCCCGTTTACATAGGATTGTTGCAAGCTTAGGTATAGTACAGCTCCGCCTGTGATGTTGCAAAAGATGACAATGCTGCTTTACAAGCTACAAAATTATCCCTTGAAATATGCAAAGATCACTGCAACGAAATTATCGCAAAATAAATGAGTTAGAGCTTCGTCAAAAATGCTATGCAAACGCGACTGTTGCTAGTTATAGGTGCAGCCAAGTGCAGCCCTCTGCTCACTGTGTGCGGTAGGTAATACTTGTTTCAGAAAAACCGAACAATATCTCAAAAGCTCTGCTAGCGCGCGAAAGTCCTAACGGAAGGACTCGCGTCTCGCAATACCACACGACTTTTTATGAGCCCCTTGTTGACTAGACCAACATCTCCGTGTGATCTCTCCTTGGCAATTGACAAAAGTTTGTATTTTCCGTCCTGACTCCTGAGACTAACTTCTTTTTGTCCCCCTCCTAGAACCGTCCTTGCCATGCCTTCAATGCGCTCAGCTGGCAGCCGCTTTCTACGAAACGGTAGTGCCAGTGCGAGTAGGGTGCCGGTGCGTAAAAAGGCATGGATGGGTGACCAGAGCACCCACCTTTCCATGCTTCTATCCTCAGGATACTGAAATCCTTCTCCTCCACGCCGCAACCCCCCTCCGGGCTGGACAGGCAACTTTATCTCATGCGGGCTGCTCCCTTGGAGCGGCACCGCTGCTCCTGAGGGAGCGCACCCCGTAGCCGGGTGCAGTGAGTGCCTTGGGGCTGAGTGGCCTGTCCTCTGGACGGGCTCAGCCCCGGCGACTCACTAGGGTGCCTGCCCAGACCAATGTCTCCCCCTAATTCCTATCATCCTTCCGGCTCTGCAATGGTCTTGTCGACCGAAAGGGCCTAACCCAACAAAACAAACAAACAAAAAGACCAGAGCAGAGGCTAAACCAGACGGTGGGTCAGTCGGCCGGCACTGTGGGGCAGGGAGGTTGCAGCGGACCGGGGTCGCTCGGGTCAACAGCCCGAAGCTATGTCTCGGCCAGAAGCCGACTCAGTCTGGCCCGACCCAACCCGGCCGTCCTAAAGCACAGGGACGGATGGCATTTTCATGATTGTTACAGGAGTATTTCGACTTTTTGCTATGCTATCTCAGAACCTACCGAGCCGATTTTCAGAATTCCGAAAAGGCCATAGATAGCGGGTATGGATTTACCAAGTAACCCAGTTGCATTGACCTCGGTCCCTCCGATGGAGTTACAGATCACCGCAAAGAAATTTTCAATAGCCGTTTTCACGACGGTCGGGTCATCTGATACACATTTGGTGCACATCTGGACGCATATTAGATGCAGATTTGGTCAAATTAGGTTCAGTGTGTCTCTTAGTAGCTATCAGCTAGGGTTGCACTAATTGCCTATATGCCTGCTTTGTCATATTATCAGAGAGTATCATCGATTAAAACACTGAAATAAATTCATAAAATAAAAATAGGTATTTGCTGTAAAAGAGATTAGGTGCAGATTTGGCCAAATAAGGTGCACTCGCCGGATAGCCCGTCGTGAAAACGTCTAATAGGTGCTTTTCAGAGCTAGGGGAATGTGGGGTAAGACGGGCACCTTAACTTTGGAGCCATTTTCGGCCGGTTAGAAACATTAAAAACGGGAAACTGAGTTAAAACTTTTTTTAGACATTTTACTTCCATTTGCCGGAAGTTGAGACTTAGACCTGATTCAACAAATAAATTGCAGCTATTTTGCAAAGCCTTGCAAAAACCCATGGGGTAACACGGTCACATGGGTAGGGCGAGACGGCCGGCTTCGTTCACCGAACAGCACAGCTCGCAGCAAATGCCCGAGATTAGCCGCATTGATACAGTCGCTCGTTGGTCTCAAGTGCTTCGGAAATGGCAGCATACGAGTGATTCGTGCAGAAGGTGTATGCTCGTATATAGGCCCTAGTTCAGAGCCGTTTTTCACATTCATTATTCGAGAATAAACTGTGCCGAAGGAATATTGCTAACATGTCTGTGAGTATCGGAATCGAACATATTCTTATTAGAAATGCTTCTTTTTTTTCCTACAGCAACAAAAATATTTTCACCATTACAGACCCATTGGATTCATAGTTGCCCGTCTTCCTCAAACTCAATGTCAGAAGTTCAGCACGATTTTTCTCTGTGGACAATTTGATGCAGACAAAGCAAATCCGCGGTAAATGAACACTGATGGCATATGAGTGTACCACAAGTGATTGCGAGTTTTTAACTCTATAGTGCTGCACACAAAATCTTGCACAATACATTATGGATGTTTTCAATTAAATGAGTGTTTTAAAGAAATCAAAACAAAAGATTATGACTGAACACAAATTCACCAGACTTCAATGGTGGTGTGTAGTGGGAAAGGCAATTTTGGTCCTAATTTTTCTCGCTCGTAGCGCTATTGGTTTGGTCTGCAGAAGGGATGCCCGTCTTACCTACCCTGACCGTCTTACCCCACTTTCCCTACAGGGTGCGCAAAAAGTTCTGGCACTCTAAGCGCTCCTACGCGTGTTGCGGCTGCTTTTCGGGAAGCCAATAACCGCACGCAATGTCTTCAATGATCCTGCTACACAGCCAGATGTCGAACAAAGCGAAAAATCAGGCTTCCAGCTCTAAAAATGTTAAATGCAAAGCAGAAAAACTACCTGGGGGGGGGGATGGCAACCACCCACCCCCATGTGCGGGCGAGGGGATGTAAAACTTTTCAGAATGGCAATGCGGGGTAATTTGGCCGGTGCTAGTGGAGCAGCCTATCGACAAATTGTTTGCAGACATTGGAAGATTACGAGATGTGAGTATTTGAGACCGTGAGTTGATCTATTTCATTGATTGCTAAGAATTTTTAATTGAAATTAGTGGATTATTTCCTTACTAAAATAAAAAGTTAACGTTTTTCCCAAACAATGCCCTCTCACTATTCACTAATTATTTGGATTCATTGTGAAAATACTTTTATCACAAATGAATTGCAAATGTTTGATTGAGTAGTGTATGTAAAGGAAGCGCATTTTCAGTTGTGCAGGAAAATGCTGAAATAACCTGAGGCAAAATATTCGAATATAATAGTGCGACACCGAGTCAGCGTAAACATGCGCATAGGACACACGCCATTGCTGATGCTGAAGCTGACTCGCCTGTAACATAAAATATACATGGTGTCCCAGAATTACCCGAACATTGTTAATAAGCGTATAAAATAAGGCAAACATGATTGTGCTTTTTTCTTTTTATCGTTCTATTTAGTCAACTAGGGTGGCTGTGAAATAACACATGCAATAGATAGGGGAGAGTGGGGTAAGATGCCCAGGGTGGGAAAGACGCCCCACCCCCTCTAGCGGGGAAACAAAGAATCGAACCTGGAAATTAATGTTCTTAGCGTAAAGCAGAAGCCTGCCTTGTTAACTGCACAAAAATTTGCGAAGCTCAGTTGGGCAACGGCTGCCTGGTGATTGCATGTTTTTTATTTGCTGCTTTCAAAAAATATTTTGGCGTCAAAACATTGTAAATATCAAAAAAGATAGATAATTTTTGCGTCCCTTGCTATAGTCGTGATACATTAACATGCGTTTACTGTGTCCCAAACAGTTTGTTTCAGGGTGTAGTTTTATGGCTAACAAATTGTGCTGATTTAATGTTACTTCGGTACCTTGCACAGTGGTTGGAAACGGGCTCATGGGTGGCCTTTTGGGGCATCGCAAAGTTGGCCATTTTAGGGTCCATATAGGATGCAAATTGACTGTAGAACTCGATCCTAGCATTGAAAATGTTATGTTTCTCTTATAGATAGGTGCAATCACTGTCTGAATGTTGATGTACATAACTTCTGTGTTGTGCACGATAACCGTGCTTTTCCGTCCGGAGTTTTCAGCATTCGACAGTGCGCATCAGCCTGCAGAAAAGTTAATGTTTCTATACACCAAAATGTTGCCCAGCATGTGTGCTAACGGCTGCAATTCGCGAAATGTGTTTTGGATTTCAAATTAGGCAAAGAAAAATATTCCATTTATGGTGTTCCGACCATACGCTTAAAAATATATATGTTTATTTAAATAGACGAACAACTTTTGTGTTAACTAGTTTTACTTTGGTATTTGGTGTGAAGATAGCCCAATCAATTCTGCATCGGGGCTTGAAGGCCGCTAAGTGCGCAAATTTGCGCAAAACTGTCAACAGAAGAAAATCTAATCGGGGTCACCGCTCGTTGGCGGGCCCTGGACGCCGCCCGGTCTGCGGCAGCGGCCGTGCGGCGCCCCGCCTGTCTGGCGGGCGGTGCGGGATGCGTTGTGCAAACATGGGGGAGACTGACGGGGGAGGGGGACTGGTCAGTAAGGGAATACCCACCCCCTGCGATACCAAACACCGGTGAGGGAGGGGTCTCATGTTACCGAGGATCGGCGGGGCAACTGGAGAAAACAACAGTCTGTCGTGAGACAGTGAACCCTGCAGTGAACCGGAGGGTGCCGTCTGCGTCAGAGCACGCTGTGACGAGATCAGTGCGATTAAGTGTAGCCGTGCAAGCCAGCGCGACCAGTTGAAACTTGGCACATGGACTGCATTCAAAGAAAAGTGTAGCGTTTTCGTGGTGAACCGTGACGAGCAAGGATGGCAGATGAGAACGAGGTGTATGATGTGGACATTGACAGGTGGAAACTTTATGATATAGCGGCAAAAGCTGGGTGGTCAAATGTGTGCTCGCCCGAGGCTGTGCAACAGGCCGTGGACTGTGTCATGGGTGAGCGGCAACTTATGCTGACTGACGACAGCAGAGTGATGCTGGAACTAACCCTGAAAAGTCTACTATCAAATATTCGCTCCAGGTGGATCCAGTGTGGCCGTCGTCCAGACGCCTATATGAACCATTGTAATTTAGTGTGGACATCAGGCATTGCATTTGTTAATGCTTACAATCATGATCATGATACAGTTATGATTTGTATGATACTTACAAGCTATACGTTATGCATACGATAAGATTTTTGCTTTCCGCTTCCCCCCCCCCCCCAAATATTTTTGTTACATCTGTGTGTAATTTTAGGCCCCGAATCACAATTTGCCATTCAAAACTATTTGGCAACGTTATTGGGGCCCCCAAACACGCCCTTCATCAGTTAAATGTAAAACATCACATCCCTATCGCTCGGAGGTCACATAAGGTCACGGAACGTCAACCGAGGTCAGCAAAAGCTATTGAAGGTCGCGCAAGGTCACCACATGCCATTCCAGGTCAAAAGTCTCCGAATGACACACATGCAAGTAGACAAACTTTGATTTGGTCTAAATCGAGCCTGACATTTCCACATCAGTGACCTCATAGCCCCGTGACCTGTCATGACCTGACAAGTTTTTTACCATCCAAAGTTGCTCAAAGCATGTATAAACACAACGTTGAAGGTTTGGTGCGAAAAGCTCAAGTCGTTTATACGCTATAACAAAATGACTGTCAGCAAAAGTCGCGTGGCCAACCATTTCGGCGTTTCCAACCACTGTGCCTTGGGGTAAGATGCCCCCTGTCCTGATGGGGAAAGACGCCCCCCTAAATCCGTAGGCTGTCCTTCAAGCAGCCCGTCAAATCATGTATACTTGTGATGAGAGACAAAAGCCGATCTGGGACTATTGAGAGTCCGGTACTCCCCATGCCGGTCTCTCGGCCCACGGGCGGCATCTGACTCTGAGAGCCCTCACGACGGCCTCTGTGGGCCCCATTATTGGTTCTATGGCCCCTCACGACATCCTTTGAGGGCTCCCACGTTGGCTACACGGGCCGCGCTGGCATCTGAGGTCCCCACGATGGGCTCGAGGGCCCTCAAGTATCATGAAGACCTATAAGGGCCCCACAGTGGTCTCCGAACGCCACCACGGAGGCTTGTTTGGCCACGCTGGACTATGATGGCCCTAACGATGACCTCTGAAGCCCCTTACGACTACTTTTGAGGGCCCTTACGATGACGTTTGGTGTCTACTGCAGGCTCGAAGGGACTACTGATTCGTTCAGGCGATTCACGTGCCTATTTATGTCACTTTTAGTGCAGGGGGCATCTTACCCAGCGCCAGGGGGCGTCTTTTCCACCCTGTGGGGTAAGATGCCCCCTTTCACTTCTTCAGGAAAATGCTTGATAGCAAAAAAAGTTATCATATTTCAGGCACGAAAGTGTGATATTTTTGGAGAAAAATGATGTCGGCTTCCGTTGAAACTCCAAGTTTTGGCTTTCCGATCGTCATTTTCGAATAATATATGACATAGTCAAACCCTGGGCATCTTTCCCCACTCTCCCCTACGCTTGTTACAAGATCAGCCGACAATGATTGAAAATGCCAGCCATTGCTGGTCTCACTTGTTTGACGGCTCTCCCGAAACTGGGTGAAGGCCTGTTTTCTTTGACCTGTTGCCGGAGGATAATACGATCATATAAGATAAACTTAACATCAAAGTGTTCCCGGGTCATAAGGCATTATCCCCCAAAACAAAAATTGCTGCCTACACCACTTTTGCCGCGTTTTTTACATCTGAAGTGGAGAAGCTCCATGTCTGAACATGGCGGGACCTTTGGCTTCCAACAGATTTGGTTTCCAAAACAAACCCGTTCATGGCCATTTGGTTTACGGCATCCAGTTTTTTTTTTTTTTACTGGTAGAATGTTACTGCAGTAGTACTCTGTGGTAACGGTTGTCTTTGGGCCATCATATCAAGCCCAATGAGTGCACGGTGGCTCAAAATGTCTCACAATTTGATTTTCGACGGGTGCCTGGCCGTCTCTGCTGTTGGGGCGTTGTAGCCATCTGACGTTCACACACGCCTTTTTCGGGCGGTTCAAATGACAGAATACCTTCGTTAGACCACAAAGTGTGCTTCAATATAATTTTTGTTGTATATGTTATATTTTTGGGATGAATTGTAGTGATTTTCGCTGCTTTTCCCGTAGTTTTCGCATATTTTTCAGGCGAGGGACCCGAAATTTCAAAATTTTGCGAAGATAGTGGTGGAAAGTAGACTGATGTTCTTTAGATAATCCTGATCTATCGTTTAGCTAGTTTTTAGCTAGATCAGTGACGTTTGTTGTCCATGACAAGCAACTGCACCCGTTTGACAACTGGTGCATGGCCCTTTTTGGCCGAGCCCAAGCTTGTCAATCAGGTTTATTTATCTCTTGCTCTCTCTGGCTTCGTTAGCTGATATAATGGCGCTTTGCTCAATCCTAACTGCTTGCAGATGAGCTGCTGAAGCTCTCCAGCAAAAACCATGCCGAAAGTCCGTTCACAAAGTTGAAAACGGGAGTTAATTCACCATGGTTGCCTATTAGTGGCTTAAGCTGAAAAAGGAAAAGGACTACTCTTACTTGACTCTGGATAATACTTGACTCGAGTCGTTACCAGTCACCAAAAGCACACAGTCCCCAAGCTCGATAGCTAAGGGATATCTTATAAAAGTATGATGCTTGTATATCATTAGAATCGAGCGCAGTCGTACTTTTAGCCAGAGAATAAATGTTCGGGTAATTCTAGGACACCCTGTAGGCCTTAAAAACACCGGCCAAATTGCTCCATCCCACCGGCCAAATAACCCTGCTAGCGGGGCAATTTGGCCGCTTTGCAGACGCTTCTAAAAGTTAAAACATCAAAATTCAGGGAGAAGTAGTTGCCCTATCATTTTCAGTTTACTCTGCAAGAAAGTAAAATGAATGCTACACTTGCCACCGTTGAGAGAGTGCAGAAACATGTCGCCAATTTCGAGCTACAGTGCTTCCTAAAAAACGGCCAAATTACCCCATCCTCCCCTACGAAAGTGTCGTGTGATGCATGTTTTATTGTCAATTTTACATGACCAATGCAATTATGTGGTTCAGTCAACATTTAGGGCCAGTGAAAGTTATGTTCTGGTGAAGGTCAAATCAAGATCAGGTCAAATTAGGTCAAATTTCAATTTTCAACCTTGATATTTTTGCATAAAATGGGTAACGTTTCGATGCAGCTCGTCACTAAAAGTCTAATATTGGTCTTTGTTTTGCGCTACGTAGTCTAGAATTGCTAAAAATTGAGTTCGAAAATTTGACGTCATCAATTTTGAAGTTTTTTCGCTATAACTTTGTCAAGAGAGGAGTTAGGGGAAGCCGGGGTAACCCCGGGCGCGGGGGAAGCCCGGCCACCCCGTTTCCGGCTAAATTATTCATAATAAAATGCTTATAAAGTGTTTGTCCTTTCAGCGTGGCAGCTGAGGTAACGCCAGCGTAAGAGTTAACTCTAACAAAAATTGTATATTTGTTCGCCCTAGCCCGGCGCAGGTGGCACAGCTAGCTACGGCTTTTTAAACGTTGGGATAGGTTCAGTTTGATGTTTTAACCCGCGCACCGACGGGGGTCTGCGCCAACTTCGCACCGACGGGGGGGGGGCGGATGACCGCCCCCCCCCTGAGATCTCGAGAACGAAGCAAGATAGCGACAAGCGGTAAACGGCATCGGATACGCACGGTCAAGATCTACAATTTTTACAAAGGTCATTTTCAGGTCAGGTCAAAGATGACGTCACAGGGGTCGAAAAAGTCAAAATGGCGGCGCTAGATATGGAGAGAGTTTTTCTCGAATAACTTTCGAATTAGTCAAGATAGGAACAAACTAAGGGCATCATCGTGATCCTCTCGTCAATCCGCATCGAATGATATATATGTTGACCTCGAAAGGTCAAGGTCAAAGGTTGACCTCAGGTCACGTGACCTCGAGGTCATCATGTATATCATTCGATGCGTCTTGACGAGCTGAACACAATGAGACCATCGACGCGTCTGTATCTTGTTCCTGTACGGAGTTATTGGCCAAAAACCTTTGGTGACCTTTGATGACGTCACATGACCTCACAGCTGCCCAACAGCAAAACAGACCTCAAGGTAGTGAAGGATGATCGTATATGAAGTCATCTATGGTATATGGGGCCATTCCGACCCGTTTTAGTGGTAAAAACAGGGAGTTGATTTTTCCCTCATTGACTTATAATGGGGAGGTCGCGAAATTGACCTGACCTTAGGTCACCGATATCAAAATTCCGAGATATACAAATTGTAGCTACTAATGACCTAATAACATCCAGCGACTTTCAAAGGCCTCCGACATCTACTGTAGCTCTGGCACGGTGACAAAGTTGCAAAAAAAGTGACTTGAGGTTGGGTCATTCAAAGTGACCTGGTGACCTGACCTTTAAAGGTAGGAGGTTCAAACTTGCACACCATGTGTAAAATTGATGAGGGAATAGTCATACCAAATTTTGCGGCGCTACGCGCCGCGGTTTTCCCGCTATTCGCGAAAAACCTCAGGGGGCGGATATCCGCCCCCCCCCCGTCGGTGCGCGGGTTAATATTCTTTTTAGTAATATTGTGTTCATTCTGTTGGCAATGTACCTACTTACGCAAAGGCATATGCAGTTCCATGTGATTTATTCAAAATCAGGGTTACAAAGAGCTGAAAGAATCTCTCTACTCTCGTCCATACTGAGGACACAAGTCGCTTGGCTCACACTGCCATTACAAAAATTATCAAACTAGCGCGTGATATGACCGAAACATGAGGCTCCATGGACCACGGGATGTCCCTTTCATTCGCCATGTGTTCACTGTGTGCCGCCCAGCACCAGCCGGCGCCCTGTCACAGAGTGAGAGCTACCCATTCTAAAAACTGATCACTGCAGCAAGCGCATGTCGTTCATGGCGACGTTAAAGCATATTGCTAGTCACCAACTGCAAAATAATCTCACTGTATACGGCAGAGTTTTCAAACCGCCATAGATCATTTCCCCTGCTCGGGGTGTATCGATAATCTCAAGCGTTCCAGAAAGTTGTGACATTGTTCCACAGCACGTCAAGCAAAGACGTCAGCATCTCCTGTCGCACGATTCGCGCCCTCACACGCTAAATATGGCACGCACACGCGCACATCGCCCGTGTACAAATCACGGCCACTGCACGACACGGCTGATGCCGCCGCAGGCTAGTTCCCACGGGTCCAACGAGTCAGCGAACACAGCGAGTGTCGGCCATTCGTCTACAGCGGCCAGCGCAGCCGGCGCCACCGACCGCGGTCCGCGCCGAGATACCGACACCGGCTCTGGGAGACTCCGACACTGGGCCTGGGAGACTCCGACACCGGGCCTGGGAGACTCCGCCACCGGGCCTGGGAGACTCCGACACCGGCCCCGTCAGACTCCGCCACCGGGCCTGGGAGACTCCGACACCGGCCCCGTCAGACTCCGCCACCGGGCCTGGGAGACTCCGATACCGGGCCTGGGAGACTCCGACACCGGCCCTGGGAGACTCCGATACCGGCCCTGGGAGACTCCGCCACCGGGCCTGGGAGACTCCGACACCGGGCCTGGGAGACTCCGACACCGGGCCTGGGAGACTCCGACACCGGGCCTGGGAGACTCCGACACCGCACTGTTCATCCCACCCACGGCCGCCGGTCCCGACAACACGTCAGCAGTGTCACTCCCTGACGTCACAATGACGTCATAGTGATGTCACACTGACGTCCCACTGACGTCCGGCACGTGATGCAGCCTCGCCCGAATCCGAGACAGCATTCACACGGTGCCGAGATGTCGAACAGAATCGCAAGTCCGTGTTCATTGATAGTTGCCAAAGGTCCTGGCTGGCATCAGTCATTGGATGGTGCTAGCGGTTGTTGGGTACAGTTTAGCCATCACCGGATGGTGTCCTTTGTCTTTCACGTCCACTGCTCAGTAATCTGTCACTGTCTATCACTCGGAATGCGGCCGCTAAATGTAGAGCGGGGTCTCCTGTCCGGTTAGTAACCGGAACAGTGACGTGGGCATGGTCTTCATCAGGATCTGAAACAGAGCGAGGCGCCACCGTCACTGTCGAGGTCACGCACACCTATCCGCCACTGCAGCTGTCGTACACACGTGGCGAAATGAGGCGATGAATGAGACATGTGTTCGTGCACACTGCACAATCAAGCGCTAGTTAAAAAAATCGAGACATGTCCTAGTCAAAAGTTGACGTGTTAACTGGTTATCTGAAAATACGAGATAAAATGGGACTTGAATGCACGGCTTGTTTATCATTTACGGGGTCACTCTTAAAAGCGAGCGAGAAGCAAGTTTATTCAATATAACGGGAAACAACGTCAGCGTAAGCGGCCCGACCCGGCCTGACCTCTGCACCCCCCCCCCCCCACACACACACACTCACACAAAGAGAGACTCCCACGTGGTCACAGGCTCGCAGGTATCCCGATCCGCACATTCCAGGGATCGGATAACGCCCCCCCCCCCCGCCCCCCGCCACATGCGGCGGCGCAGACCCCCGCCGGTTCGTAATTCTAGCGCCCCTTCCCCGCCTCCTTCTTAATCCTGCCGGTCCTTTCACATCTGACATCTGACAGGCAGACCTCCCAACCTCGGTTTATTCCTACCCCTTTCACCACCGCGCCGGCGCACACTGGTCGGAAACGCCCTCACGAGAGGCCACGGGCGATTCCGGAGTCTCGGATTATTTTTTATATAGATCGATTTGAAATTGATCAAATTATTATACTTGGCCAGAAAAACTAATCCGGGTGACCAAAAATAGCTGTAATCAGCCCCCGAAGATGGGGTATCCCAGAATTCGGAAACTGACGCGGAGCAAGAGGTTTCTTGAGCCGGATATTCAGAGTCTTATTGCTGATAGACACCAAATTGAAATCCCACATATTATGCATCAAAATGTTCGTTATGAAGTTGCCGACTGGTCAGTGCAAAATTTTTGGTATACTTTTTCCTAACTAAGATGTACTATAGCTTTTTTTATGAAGACTCTCCTACAGTGATTCTGGAATATAACTGCAAAGTTTAGGTAAGGAAACAACAGGTAGTCCCATCTAGTTCCACTCTGATTTTTTGTGAGATGAAGTAGGATTTAAATTTACACCAGGGCAACATAAAAGCTAACTGCGCATTTTTGCGCAAAATTTGCAGGAGCCGCTCTTCCTACCCAACTACCGCCCGCCCCGCCCCAGTTTCGGCTCGGCCGCCGCGCCCGGCTTACGCTGACCTGTGTGGCCTGCACGCATCCATGCGTAGTTGACTGGTCATTAAAAACAGATGCGCTTGAGTTTATGAATTTTGTGAAAAGCGCGTTTTATGTATGCATTTATGTATGTATTGACATCAAGAGCCTTCCACATATTGCGTGGCGATTACGGCTTGCATTTAGAGAGCCTTGCTATTGACAACCATCACTCGGCTGAAGAAAGTGGAAATTGAAACCTTCGTGAATATAAGACGCTGCAAATATAGGACACCTGTCACTGACGTCGGGTTACTTTGGGCCGTCTTTTTACATTAGATCACAATTCCGGTATTTAACCCGGCAGGCGGTGGGCCTACCAGCCACCTTCCGCGCGGTGGGGGGGGGGGCATTTTTTTGCCCCCCCCCCGTATCTCCGAAACTACTGGACGGATCCGGAAAATTCAAACGGCGTTCGATAGCCCTGTCAAATTTGTCGAGGGAAATAAAATTTCATTGACCTCGGGGTCACCGATGACGTCACAGGTCAGGTCAAAGACAAAATGTTTCACCGTTCACGGGCCTTCTAGGGAAAGCGCTATAACACCGAGTAAAACGCATTTTGTCGAAAATCAGCGATGAGGCGTCAGTTGTCTAGTACATATGTTGCTATTAGAGGTCACCGGTCATACCAGGTCAGGTCACAGGTCAGGTCACCAAAGGTCACCAAGGGTCACCACATGAGCCCAACTTTACTAAGGTTATGCGATGCATGTTTTATGGCCAGTTTTTCATTTCCAACTCAATGGTGTTGGTTATAAGACCATCAAGTACGGTTAAGGTCACTTTCTGGTGGAGGTCAGGTCAAGGTCAGGTCAAAAAAGGTCAAATTTCAAAGTTGATATTTTTGCATAAAATGGGTATCGATTCGATGCAGCTCGTCACGGGGAGTCTAATGGTGGTCTTTGTTTTGCGCTACGAGGTCTAGAATTGCTAAAAATTGAGTTTGAAAATTTGACGTCATCAATTTTGAACAGCTTTTTCGCTATAACTTGGCCAAAAAAAGAGGTATCGATCTCAAATTTGGTATGTAGATAGAAGGCGGTAGGGACTATCACATATATTCCGGTTTTTTTCGAAATTCAATTTTTTTTTGGATTTTTCGGCTATTATATTCGAAAAATATATTTTTTGATTTTTGGGGGTCAAAATCCAAAAAAATCGAAAAACCGAAATAGCAGTTTTGTAGCCCTTTAGATTCCACACCTTTTATGTCTGAAACATTTTTATGTATCTCTAAAGCTGTAGGCCTGACAGCTCTTCCCGCGAAACCTTTTTTTGGGTCGAAAATGGCAAAAATGACGTCACTCTGACGTCATTAGCGGCCAACCTATCATAGCCATTGGAAAAATTTTTGGTCACCATGTGCGCTAGCTGCTCCCGGGAGGGTACTGAAAGTTTGGTGACGATCGGCGCAGCGGTTCTCGAGATATATCGAAAAAACTAAAGGGGGGGGGGGGCAAAAAATTGCCCCCCCCCCCACCGCCTGGAAGGTTAAAACCCTGGCCGGACCGATTGGTTTTCTACATTGACCGGGGAGGGTTGGTACAACTCCCTCGCCGTTTCGCCTCTAATTAAGCTAGAGCCTCGCGGAAAAAAACAAGCTTGTGTGCCGTTATAAGACGTAAAAATTAGGTACTACCCGATTTTAAGGTCTTAGGTCAGCCAGTGACCTTTTAGGTCAGGTAAGTGCCACAAGGCACGGGCTCGGTTTTAGGTTAATTACTTTGCCAAAAATGGTCGCACTGCCGCGATTTTGGCATAATCATGTTTGTCTAGCTCAGGCGCGTTGAATGCTATACTTGGTGTTCGGGTGAAGTCAACTTAAGGTGTTAACCTCGGGTCAAGGTCAGGTCGGAGCCCCTCAGGTCACGAAAATGGTTGAAGGAGGTCATATTGCATATCATTCGATTCGGCAGGTCTTCCTGAGTCCAATGGTGGCTTTCCCGACTCTCTAGCTCCATCTGACCAGGAGTTATTGACGAAAACTTACATGACCTTAGTGACGTCATAAATGACGTCACGCAAAGTCAACAATGCTAAAGTCAAGCACTGGACCTTGCAAGGAGTGCATGAAACCATTCCCGGAGCCCGAATAGCAGCTCCCAATTTCCTTGTTGACTTATAGTGGTGCTAGATCCTGTATTATACTCAATTATGACGTCATAACTTAACAGATTCACGTCATATATTTAGTGCTTGACATCCAAATGACAGCTTACATATGACAGAGAAGGTATGCAAAGTTTTATGAAGTTTGCTTCACTAGTTGTGGAATAACAAGCAAAAAACTTTTGCGGAAAGGCCGCTGGCCTCTCGCTGGAGCGTTTCCGACCAGTGTGCGGCGTACCATCATGCCTCCACATGTCCGTCCGATCGCTGGCATCTCTCTCTCTCTCTCTCTCTCTCTCTCTCCTCTCTCCTCTCTCTTCTCTCTCTCATCTCTCTCTCTCTCTCTCTCTCTCTCTCTCCTCTCTATCTCTC